>NC_056743.1:1416006814-1416131814 GCF_019279795.1 Protopterus annectens
CATCTAACCAAGGAAAAATTCTTTGAAGTCTGCTTGGGGTATAAACATACCTAAACAAACATTTCCAAGCAGAACTATTACATTTTCTTGACTTTCTTTGCAGATTTGGGAGACATACATATGTCCTACCATTGTTTCCTTGTGAATTGTTTATCCAGACTCTTTTCCCAATTATTTCTAACTGCCTCTGATTGATTCATATAGTTATTGTGCAGGACTTTACATGCCCTACTAATTTTTTAGCAGTAGCTCCTGTACTAGATTCAACTAAAAACTCAGAGCAGGTCTTTCACTTATGATTCCCTGATGCCTTTCTCTTTGCTTATACTCTGATATCAAGCTCTGATAGGGAAGGCAGTCTTTAGCCTGCAGTCCAAATATCTTCTTGGACTCCCCCCATTCTGTTATCTCTCCCTCTTTAGTTATTTACTCCGAATACCATGGTTCATTTGCCAGTTTTCTCTAGTAAATTCCATCCTCCTCTTGCCTATTCTTTGTACCCCTAATTGCAGTAATATGTATCGGCAGAATCTCCTTTCTCAATTCTAGTGTTGGATTAGATCATAGAATATGTTCTGCTACTTTATGAATATAATATTCTGTGTGGCTGTTGCTATTCTCCTTAAAGATCTTCACCCCAAATCCCACTCTGGCCTTGTTTCTTAAATTCCCCTAATGCTTCATCATCATCATCATTTTCCACTTTGAATTATAGCTTTCTGCTTTTGTCATTCATATGAGCCTTAACTGTGTAGCTCTAAAATATCCCTTCAAATCAGGTAATCTTAAGCCACATTGTTCTTTCTGAAGGATCAACTTATCACACTTGACCATTGCCCTCTTCCTCTCCCAAATAAAATCCTTCAACTCTTTATTAATTACGGTCCACATCTTCTCTGCTTGACAAAATATGGCTGACCTATATATAAATCTAAATTAACTAAAACATTTTCACTGCTTTTATCTTGCTACCCATATCCACAAACAAGAGCTTCCAGTTTCTCAGGTTTTGTATTATCTTTTGTTTAATCTCTTCCCACATATCCTTAGCTGCAATAACAGAATCCTTTTAATCCATACTCTTAAATACTTAATTTTAGCAAGTCCTATAAATATGAGTATTGCTAAACCAATTCATATATTGGTACATAGTTTACAACTAAATCCTTTGTTTTGTCTTGCTTAATTTTATATCCCAAAAAGATATGAAAATATCTCAGAATGTTCCACAACACAGAGGTGTCCTTTTGTGGCTTTATCACTTACAGAATAATATTGTCTGCAAGTTAAGCCAACTTTTTTTGATTATCATACCAGTTATAGCCTTGAATTTGTAATTCTCTTATTTTCTTTGCCAATGGCTCGAAATATAATACAAATAACAAAGGTATAAAAAGACACCCTGCCCTTTTCTTCAGTTCAGACACAATTTATCAGAGAGGAACCCTCTCACTTTAATTTTTGTCTCTGATCCTCTATATATCCTCCTAATTAACCTAATTATTGTATCAGGGAATAAAATGCTTCAATTGTCCTAGTCATAAGATCCCATCTTACGCTGTTGAATGTTTTTTCTGCATCTTCAAAAAAAGATTATTAATTAAAAGAAGGTGCAGTGCTAATTTCTACTCCATTATATAAATATAAGTATAAATGTAAATTGTTATTGCCCTCCATTCAGCATGTGATGAGACCCTAAATTCAGAATGGCAGTTTTCCTGCACAGTCTTTATCATGAAGTCACCTGTTAATAAAGAGATGTACTGCAAACTTCTCAAAATACTAGATTCTGGGGACAGAAAATGAAGAGTAGACCTCAGCAATCAAGATCATAGAGCTCCAATGTTTATGTGACGTTCAGAGATTTCAGAAAAAAGACAGTACATACAGTCCTGATGAACAAGTAGTTAGTTGGTTCTGCAAGTTAATCTATGCTCCATGGGGACTCAGCATAGCCATCCTTCTTGCTCAGAAAGCTTCTGCCCCACCAATAAGATGTTGAGCTAATGTCATGCTGGGGACACTGCCTTAGCAGCAGCATAACAAATGGCTGGCTATTATAATAAATGCCAGAGCACTGAAGGAGAGATTTTCCAGACCACATGGGCACTCATTGGGAGACTGAATATAAATTTGTTTACTGTCAGCAGCAAGCAAGGGGGTTGTGGATAGATGTATGGATGAATTGAGTGGATGAATGTATGAAGCACAATTGTGTGACTCGTGATCCACTGTCTTCCTTTACACTTGGACTCAACAATCCCTTGTGCCAATTATAATGGTTTCTGAAAGGGGCACTGTCATCACAAAATATATGCCATGAAGTGTGGGAACTAAAATATCAAACTGAAACTGAATGAAGGGAAGGAATATGGTAAAACATTAAGGAATAGAACCATGATAAATTGGCATTCTTAGATTTTTCAGTTAAATGAAAGCAAAGGCTTTAGAAAGCTTAACAAGAAACAAACATTTCTGTTGGCTACAAATATATTTTTAGAACAGACTGCTTACAAATAAGAACAAAATCAAATATAAATAATGAAGAGACTTACAGAAACCATGAATGGAGATCACATACTTAGTTCACATTTTACGAGTGTGTATACTTTTTTACTGTTAAGTTTCTGTCACAAAAAGGCTTTGTTACAAACATGTGCAGTCCATAATAAAAGTACACCAATATCTGTGACAGTGGTTGGTCTTTATACTACTTTCAAACAAAAATACAATTATGATATTTGAAACATTCATGCATAAAACTAAATAGAAAATAGATATTTCAACTTTTACTCATTTTATAAAAGGAAGGTATGTCCCTCCTATCTTTTCACAATATGTGAATTCTTCCCTGTAATTTGTATTCCCTGATCAGCATTCTAGTCATATACTTAAACTCTTTGTGGATGTCATATTTTTATTTATCTTGAAACCCTTGCACTTTCTTTGCTACCCAAGTTTTAATATTTGACACATGTATTTTAGTTTTGTATCTCTTTTCAGCCATTTATTAAACTCCTTTGTAATACCCCATAGAAATCCCTTGAATCTTTTGTGGATTTTTATAAATTTCTTCCTAGGCTTCTTAGGCCTCTCTCTATTTCTCCCTTGCCCACAAGCAAAACATGTTTATCTTCCCTGCTTCCTGAAAATTACATCCTCAACAAATAGTATTGCCATTTTTTTACATTCTTTGAGAAATCTGTCAGATGTACAGAAATCATCTAAGAATTTATTTTGTTTGCTTATTCAGTGAGGCTGCTTTTCAGCAGCCTGAGAAGAAAAACTCCAAAAATTAAATACAATTTTTATAATACATGTTTTTATTTGATACATTGTATCAAAATATGCAGAAGAGATGACAAAAGTAGCAACCGGCCTCTCAACCCCTGGGCGTTAAAGGCAGTTATTGCACTGACTAGGAATACCAAAGTGCTACAAGTCTGGCAACAGAAGGGAATCACGCAGTCTGACCTTCCATCTTGGTTCAGAGATTCTGAGAATTAATTAGGATTTCACTGAGTAGTTTATGTAGTTAAATTAGTTAAATGTCTACACTTAGCTATATTTATTTTCCTAGACATGTGGAGAGTTCACATGGAGTTATATGAACAAAATGAGGTAAATTAGGTTTGGTTGGTAGGGGTACATTGACTAAATATAGTAAATTAAATAATTAAGGTTAAGTTTCAATTGTGATGAGTGGGAGGAGCTTCCAAAGACTTATTGCTTTAAGATCAGGTAAAAAGCCGCTAAGTATAAAAGAGCAACATGGGGTGCCTGGGTTTGCACCCTGTATCCACGGTGGTGGTGCTGCGGTAGCGTTGTCACCTCACAGTAAGACGCTGTCCGTTTCGATTCTCAGCTAGAGCATCTTCTGCGTGGAGACATGCATGAATGGGTGTACCTTCGTTGAAGGTTGTGCATCAGGCCTGGCAAGCCGGTACATAAAAATCAACTGCCAGTCATTAGCAGACTGGAGTTCCGCTGTGGCGACCCCTAACCGGGAAAAGCCGAAAGACACAAACAAACATTCAGTATCTATGGAAAACAATGAGAAGATAAAGGTATTCAAATAGCTGAAAGTGAGTGGCTTTGCAAAATGATAGTTTTATACTTAATGACAGGAGCCAATGAAGAAGGAGAGGAAGGGAGTTTTATGGTCAAATTAACAAGGCGCATGATAGACACAGAGTTTATAAACACAACAGCGGCAGAGTGGAAGGGTTGGATTTTTTTATCCACTTAGTTCTCTTGTTGAATTGCCTAACACTGAATAGTCTGATACTGGTGCAAAATGAAATGGAAAACCTAACTAAAAAGCTCTTGGGCTTCAGACAACAGCAACTGACTAGAACTCATCCCCTGCCTGAAAGCAATTTAACCTTGCAACTCACTCTAGTTGTCAGTTTCTCTCACATTGCAGCTATTTACCTGAATTACTGAATAAAGACTTAGGTTTACAATACTTTAATCAGACTTTTTAGGGTCAGAAACAAAAACAATGACTTAAAATAGCTTCATGATTTAAAACAGCTAAAATGTATGTACATTATTAACTTAACTAAAGGTGGAACAAAAAGCTTGTATATCTTTAATATTCAGAGTAGGTAGAAAGAAATATTGGAATCTGATCTCTGTCTGCTACTGACTTATTTTTAAATTGCCATAGGCTTTGCTTTTGGCAACTATTTCTGAAAGTAGACCCTGAAAGACTAAAAACTGGAAGCTGACTTATCATTACTTCATTTGCTTAATGCTGTCTACAACACACTGTACTTGCTGGTTAATGACAGTAATCCAGTGAGGATGTTTCTACTGGCTCCTTGTTTAATGTGACTACTATGATGAACTCTGTCAGTTTTAAGAGTTATGCCACATAGTCACTGTACATTGTTTCAGCAGCTCTGCTGTATTTTTGTGAATTAAGTACTCTGCTGAGCATTCCAATATTTTTATATTCCCAAGGACCACAGGTTACAGCATCTGCAACACAAGTCTGTTATTGTTAGGTTAAGTAAAGTTTTGACACAGAGTAAGACAGCTGTTCATAAATTTTGTTCATATTGTGTTAGAGACATTTTCCTGGTATTTTGTAAAATGTTAAATGTCACTGGTTAAATTTTGCCCTTCTTTAAAGAAAGCTAAATGCTTTCTCTAATGTTTTCATAATTTCTTCAGTCTGAACCAGAACACCTTCTGTTACTTGTGTTTTTATATCTGCTGATGATTTATTAGCTATTTCAACTGATTTCTATAATCAATGTTTAAAGCAGTTGTTGCTCCTCAGCTTTATTTCCCAAAACATTTGCAATGGGAACTGAAAATGACAGCTAAACAGAAACAGAATTACCATTTTCAATTTATTTTTCAGCTATCAGTAACATATGCGTCTGTTCTGTAATACAGCATTTCTGAACCAATTGAATTCAGGGAACACACATCCTGATCCTCTTAAGTCCAATGAATCAGGCCCGAGCAGCTTTCTAATGCATTAGTGCAATCCTTTGAAAGGGTCTGCCTTATCTGTATGACATTTTACTGATTAACGCTAATTACAGTTGCTTCATTATCAGATGGTGCAGTTGAGTTGGATTCTGTCATCAAACTCCAGGGTATCAGGAATTTTAAAGGACATAGTACAAGAGGGTCATCCAATAATTTGTTCATTTTTTTTTGCTGAACATCTGTTCCTTCTTGCAATACTATAGACAAATTCTGAAATTATTAGGCAAAACCTTCTTCTTGCAAATAGTCCATTGTCACTCATTTGCCAGGAAATTGATTTGGTAACAAAACAGGAACAGTAGTATTCCCCTGAAATAGCTTGCTGTTTTTAGTATCAACTGCTAATTACCAGCATTTTCAGAAGCAGACTGAATACAGTTCAATTACATTATTTTAGCAGGTTTACCTGATATAGGTCTCAACCGTGAGCCAACCTTAGTAGTTTACTGTGTTTTAATGTACTCCAGGGTTAAGTGCTAACATTCAAAAAGAAATGCAATTACTTTGAAGAGAAATAAAAAGCAAAAAAATCCACTAAACTGGGTCAGATTAAAAATTACCTACCATTCTAAAATGTTAGCATAGCACACCTCCTTGCTAGAGCATTCTGAGGATGTTTGGCCCCTTGGGTGGGTTCTAGTTTTTGGGACGCTTCATCTTCTATTTCAACGAGAGAAGGAAAGAAATGGTGGAAGGTGAAGATTAAAAGACAGTTTTATGTTTACAGTTCTCCAAAGCTTTACATTGGATGAGTGACTACAGGGACACTGTTGGGTTGGAATTTGTCCTAGTATGCCTTCCACACCAACTTGGATGTAAGCTTTTGACAACAGGGACAACACTAATTCTGGTATGACCATCCTGGCAAAGGAACCAGAGGGGAAACTGCCATAATGAAGAAGATAGCAAGCCTGGCATCAGTAGCCCAAAAGATGTCAGGCATCTGTGAGATGACTGAGGAGATTAGAGGGGTTAGTGTCTTAATATCCACAAGACTGCCGCATCCTATTGCAATCCAGCTTAAGAAGCTGTGCTATCATTGGCAGGACAGCAGAAGGAAAGCGTGGGGTTGTAGAAGAGCTAATGACCAGTAGGGACTTGAAAGAGCTGTATACATGCAGAAAGAAATACACGTTACTGGCAGACTCCTGTAGTATCCACTGGTGACCACATATACCTGAAATTAAAGCAGCACCATGAAGTTACAGAACATAAAAATATGCCTGGACAGTTGCCAGGAATTCTGGTCAGTTGAAGGAATGATGACTGCAGGGTAGAAGGTGACCAAATAGGAGGAGGAAGTATTGTAGTTGAAAAAGCTGTTTTGATAAAAATAAATAAATAAATGGAGAAAGAAAGACACCCGAGTCACTTTTTATGTTCACGTTCTCATTTTCTTTTTCTTTTGAGTTTACTTTGTTTGCTGATTCATTTGTTTTTAATGCTATTCCTTGTCTTTCTTATTGGCAGTGATCTTAACATTACTTTCTACAGTTTTCAGGAAGACACCTACTTTGTTTTTTTGCATTCAAGTGTTTATTAAGCAAGTAATTGATATTTCCCACATCTTGCAGCTCTTTGTTATAAACTTAAAATTGTATCAAGCAAAGCAGTTTTAGATGCAATATTATGGCCTGATAGGAATCAGATAGCATGAAGATGCTACAGAAAGATAAAGAAAGTAAAAAAAAATGTCAACCATATGAATTAACTATGTATTTCTGGACTAACTATGAATCTTTGTTTTACTCTGACATTTATACAATAAGCATCTTTGAGTTTCCTTAACTTGTATATAATGTAAACAAATATTTATTGAAATCTATGTGAAACTTTTCTCCCCTGGCCTCCACTGAAAAAAGGATCATACCCAGTTGGACTTTCCCAATCAACAAAATTAAATAAATAAAAAATATAAAGATAAATAAGATACCAAGACTTGGTCTGTGAATGAATTATGTGTTTTTCTTTGTGACAAAATAGTAGGAATGCATATCAAGTGACTTATAATGTGAAACTCAAGTTCTAAAAGCAAAAGAATACTTACTGAGATATACCTGGGAGGCCATATATATTCACACAAGTATAAATGGTGTCAGATCTGATAGGTGGCATACCTGGATAACTGTATGAAATCTTTAATAGCTGAGTTACCTTAGTGCTTGCTGATGTTCTTTTCCATACTGCCAGCTACAGCACCCCTTAAAATGTACTTAGAAGTTACAGTATGTAATTAAAAATTCTTCCTCATGACACTGGGGGAATTCAGTAAAGCCTACAAATTTTTTTTTGGTGAACACATCGTGCCACAATGCGTACATGAGCGCAAACATTTTTAGATTCAGTAAGTGTCGCTTAATGGTGCACAAGCACAGGCAAACAGGGAAACTTCCATGCAATGCAAATTTCTGCTTAAGCAGGTGAATCTTATGCAAATGAGGCAGGTTAAGTGATCCAATAAGGTGAAAGCCATCCATGTAGACTCCATGTCCGTGTTTGCAGTGTACGTGGAAGTTTTCTGCATACAGGAGTCTACATGGACAGAAAGAGATGTAAAATTCCACAAACATGGACATAACTCCCTGAAAATAGTAGATCACACACATACATGTGCAAAACATACATTGTGGATGTTTGTAAAAGGAAGGGGATATGTAAAATTAATAATTTTTTAAAATAATTTCCACATGTTTGCGCTATGAACAACATTGTGCAAAAATGCTTAACAGAAAAGAAAATTTAAAATAAGATCTATAATGTAGTTTGCACAAATGGACTGTAGGACCCTGCATCAGGTCCATACAACAGTGCATTTGTGCTGTTACCCAGCTTACATGGCTAAGAACCGTTTAGTTCCTAGGCTGTAGGAAGGAGAAGAGTGTTCAGGCCTAGGGTAACCTTCCAGGAGCTACAAGAGCTAGAGACTGCAGAGGGCTACAGGGTGGAGAGAGACATATTACAAGAGCTCAGTGAGCTCTGCCACCCTCAACTCAGAGCCAGAGCTAACAGAGGGGAACCCATCCCAGTGGAAACTAAGGTATGTGTAGCCCTTAGGATACTAGCTACAGGTACATTTCAAAAAACAACTGGGGACATGATGAGGGTCTCCTAGGTATCTGCATCCAGGATACTCCACCAATTTCTGGATGCTATGCTCCCACACACCAGTGAGCATATATCTTTTACCCTTGATACTGAGGTGAGGGGCAGCAATATGCAACACTTCTACCGAGTAGCACACTACCCTGAGGTACTGGGTGCCATAGATTGCACTCATGTACACATGAAGGCATCACCTTTTGAGCAGGCTAGAATCTATTTTAACCACAAGGGATACCACTCCATCAACTATCAAGTCATGTGCAATTCCCAGGGGATTATCATGAATGTGTGTGCTGGCAACCCTGGCAGTTATCACGACTCCCATATCTGGCACACATGACAGCTGTACCAGATGTTTGCTAGGGTGGACATCCCACAAGGCCATTTACTGGTGGATGCTGGCTATGCCCTGGAACCGTGGATGATGACACCCATCAGAAATGCACACACACACACACAGGCACACACACACACACACACACACACACACACACACACACACACACACACACACACACACACAGAAGAGCACTATAATGAGGTACACGCACAAACAAGAAACATCAAAGAGCATGTGTTTGGGCTTCTGAAGTCATGGTTCCAGTGACTCGATATATCTGCTGGAGCCCTGCAGTATACTCCAGCCACATGTGTACAGATAGTCACAGTATGTACTATGCTACACAATCTGATCCTTTTGAAACAGCTGCAGCAGGATCAGCAAAGGGAAGGGATACACAGCCCCCCACCAGTGCCTATGTCATCACAGCCACAGTCACAGGAGGACTCGGAGGAGGAACCCCTGCTGATATCCCCGTAATCAGATGTAGGCATGCTCAGTATGCCCTAGCTTTGGATAAGAGAGAACGCACAGCACATTCACTGACAACCTAGGGACCTAGGGACTAACACCTTACTCTTACTCACATACAGATATTAAAATTGATGCCAGCCAAATCTCACATCCTGTACCTATCCATGTATTGGCTGTGAACTGCTCGCATCAGATAGAGTCAGCCCTGAACTACAGTTGTGTCAACTGCTGCACTTGCAAGGTAAGTCCACAACCTACACAGTAGTATAGTGAATTATGTTATGTCATTGTAGCTATGGACCGGGTACATTATGCAGGCAACTATACTGAGTTATTTGGGCAGAAATTACATCCACATCAGACTACAGACACCCATTCCACTAACATGTCACAATTTGTATTCAGTAGGCATCATGCATGGAATATTCATGCAGTCCTACTGTAACAGATTACTGGTTCTTCATTCAAAGGATGTGTTAGAAAGTGAGGTTAAATGATAGTCAGACTAGTATGTGTCCTACCAGAACATGGGCTTTTGGTCCCCCACCCCTCAAAACAGCAATGCCCCCTTGTAACTGCCATAAAAAGAAGTTATGTACCTACCATAATGTTCCATGTTAGTTGTCTTCTTCTCACCTTCTTTCTTTCTGGGTGGGTTTGGAGCCGATCCTCGGCTCCGACTTGGCCATCTTCAAAAGCTAGAGAGCTGCTTACTGGCTCGAGGCCCCCTATATCCCATGATGCCTGGCGCTAGATACCCAGATCTCGTTTGGTGAGTCTAACTGCAGACATAATAATAAAGGAATCCTATCCTAGAATGCATACATCCTATTGGACAGACTACTAGTCAGAAAGGAACAGCCAGAGAAGACTCAGCCAGTGAAAAATCAAGAGGAACTCTTCTCGGTCCACTAGGATAGGGGGATGGAGGGTGGGACACAAGAAAGAAGGCGAGAAGAAGACAACTAACATGGAACGTTATGGTAGGTACATAACTTCTTTATGTTAAGTTGTCTATCTCACCTTCATTCTTGCTGGTTGGGACAGCGTCCCGAGCACCTAAAGTCCTGGGTGGCTCATCGGAAAAGACTCTTCAGAACAGTGGAACCAAAATCAGCTCTGCTCCTGGAAACCAAATCCAACTTGTAATGTGAGATGAAAGTATGTGGGTTGGCCCACGTAGCCGCAGCACAAATAGATTCCATGGGCAACCTAGCCTGAAAGGCCACCGAAGTGGCTAAAGCTCTGGTGGAGTGACCTTTTGGTTTGACTGGCAATTCTTTATTCCTCAGTTGATATATGAATGTGATGATAGAAGTCAACCACCTGGATAATTACATTTTTGTCTTTAGCTTTTCTGAAGTCAAAGTTATATTAATTTAATAGGTGTGGTTTTGTGGTTTTGACAAAATAGTTTTAGTAACAAATGCCAATGCATCACTTTTTGTTGCTGCTATGAATTTGTGGCTGCCTTTTTAAAAAACAGTATGTAGTAGTTCATTGCTTAATTGTTTAATTGTTTTTTGCCTGTTGCTTGGGTTCTCCTTGTAACTGCATGTATATATAGCAAGCCTTTTTTAGAAGTAATTGTCTGAAGAAGTCTGTGTCATTAAACCAGACGAAAAGCGCTTTATTTTAACAAACTTTAATAAATTTCCTTACATTTTTGGTCGTTTGAAGTACCGGTTTTCCTGCTCCATTTCAGCTGTGTTGGTTTACTAGTTTTGTTTAATTTACTTGTCTTCTTAGTTTTTATGGCATCTGAAACAAGAGTCAGTGAAGGCGATACAACATTCGTGAACACACCAGAAATACTCAATAATCCACCCAGTGTTGTTACATCGCCCATCGTGGTTAGACCTTCCTGTCACAATGACAGTCTTGACAGAAACTGTAACAACATTTTGGACTCTCTTATGCACCGTGTGGACATGTTGCTTGATCGTTTAGTGAAATTGGAGAACCACCAACAAGCTAAAACAACTGTGCCTTTGTTTCATCCAACTGCACAGGGCAGTCCTGTAACTGTTTTAGCCAACAATGGCACGAATAGTTCTTTACATTCACAGAGCTTTATTGGAGCTGGCTTGACAGGAGGACAGAGTCTTACATGCGGGCAGATGAGTATTCCGGCCAGCCACTTACCTACTTCTGATGACGCTCCTGTACTTGCAGCACCAATTCAACCAGGGGCAGCACAGTTCGACTTGCCTGTAATGTCTAATGGCAATTTGACAGTTACTAATGGCAACAACGTCGAACCTGTCTCTTCAAGAGCTCCTATCACAACTACAAATCTTCCTTTCAATAACAATAACAACACTGAAAGTCTTCCTGACATAAAACAATGGATTACCGGTAATTTTTCTTTCACTTCAAGTTTGAATGCAGAACAGCTACAGTGGTCTGATACTAACAGTGAGTACATAGATATTATGTACAACTTGAATTTACTGGACAAACTCTTGGTTAAATTAAAAAAGACTCAACTGGAAATTTCATATTTCCAGGGTCATTATTCCTAAAGGTTTGAGACATTATCAGTATCCCACAGGCCTAATAATGAACTCAGCATTTCATAAAGACTTGTTAGCATTATTTCAACAACAAGGTGTTGACTTACTGACATTAATGATTAGGCACTATACCTTGTCTGTGGAGTCTTTAAGTCAACAAGTTGCCGATTTGGATTTCAAAATTAAATCGGACCACCAATTCTTCCAGTACAAATATGAATATAGCAGACTGTTTGTCAGTATTGACCAATATCTTGACAAACTTAAGAACAATAAAACTAAAAAGATCGACATGGATGTAAAGGCATATAGTGAAGGAACTGTCTATCCTCCTCAGTTTGGAAATGCCCAGGAGGTCCTCCTCAACCCGGCGTCAACAACAATACTCAGGCATTACCTACAAGGAACAACTATGAGAATAATCAAGCCCCCATGGCCAACAATTCACTTGGCCAAGATGTAAGCCTGGAGGGGTCTCCACAGAATGAGCCTAGTGAAAACGAAAGTGTTTTTGTTAACCAAGCTCCTTGTCATTACAATTTAAGATATAATACGTCTAATTTTTTAGGAGCGAGACCAAAACAATTCACAAACAGATCGAACCAAGTAGCGAAGAGGAATACGAAACAATACAGGAATTAGATTCATCATCAGTTGCCCTTGCTGCGAATTCTTCTGATACCCTCACTTGGCTTTCCATTCCACCTGAACGTGACTACAACCACCTTGATGGTAATGTACCAAACTCAATTGTAAGTAGCATCATTTGCCAAGACGGTTCTAGCTTTTTGGTACCACCAGAGTCACCGGTCATTTTGACTAATGTTGAAAATGACTTTAAAGTATACAACTACTCTACAGTTAACATAACCCAAGACCAAGTGGAACTTTTTGCAAAAGGTCCCCTAACCAAAAGTTGGATTTAGCTCAAACTATCCTAGATATTAAACTGTTTACTAGGAAACTAAACTTGAATTTATTGTTCTTTGGTAATTCTACTTCTAATGTAAACCCTTATAGAATTCCAAGTGTCTTTAACCCACCACTGCATCCATTATTAAATATTTTTGAACAACTATCACAACTTGACATTTCAAAAGTTTAAGTTCGGTCATAATTTTCCTTCATTTGCTAACAACATTAAAGCTGAGAAGGAATGTATAGACAGCATTAGATTTAATAATGTTAGAATATGTAAACCAGACAAGGGTGGGGGTTTAGCTATTTTTGACAAAGACAATTATGAGTCAAGAATGCTTCAACTCTTAGATTGTCCCTCTTATTCACTTAGTTCGAGATCCGAAATTAATGGCGCTTATAAAACCATAAAGGACAGTATTGAAGAGATGTTCATTGAAGGTCGAATTGACCAGAATACCTTCAACTTCATGAGTACATCTTACCCAAGATTTCCCTACTTGTTTGGAATACCTAAATTGCACAAGGACATTGCCAACCCTCCAATCACTTTTGGACGGTAGAGGATCACCTCCCTTGTGCAAAAGTGGTAGATGTCATTCTACAGAAATACTTGGTGAAAATCAACCACATATGTAAAGATTCTTGGTCTTTTCTTGACAACATTAAAAATCTTGTCTTTAGCAGTAACTACAACTTCCTTACGGTCGATGTTAAAGACCTGTATACATGTATACCACACAATATAGCTTTGGAATGGGTCAGTCAATTTATGAGAAAGAATGGAGGAGAAAATGTTGAGATATCTTTAGTCAATGAATTATTGGTCTTGATACTTGAGAACAACTACTTCATGTTTGCTGACAATTTTTATCTACAACAAGTTGGCGTCACCATGGGTTCACCTTGTATAGCTAATTCAGTTATGGCCAACTGGGAAGACCTCTTTGTCTTTAATAATTGTAGCTTTAGTGACAGGTTCATTTACTACACCCGCTACCTCGACGACATCTTTATAGTAGTAGACGGTGACGCCATAATCAGTGAACAAATTGTAGATTATTTGAATGCGACTACTAATTTTCTCCAGTTCACATTTACTTTTAACACCATGTCCATTGCCTATTTGGACATTCAGCTGAAGAAAAACATTGAACTTCAGAGACTTACAGCTAGTATTCATAGAAAGAGTACTTACTCAAACTCTTTCTTGCATTACACAAGCTGTCACCCGTATCATCAAAAGCGAGCTGTGGTCAAAGGCCAATTAGTCAGAGCAGCACCAGGATTTCCTCGATTAATGTACTTTTCTTAAAAACATGTTCCTTCATTGAGGATACCCTGACAGCTTGGTCAGCAACACTGTAGAAGAAGTGGTCCAAAAACGTGATAAATGCATTTATAAACCTATTCTAGACGAGGTCCACTTCGACCAACATACTATTCTTGACTTAGATCCATATCCTTCTCAAAGGTCTAAATCCATTTCTGACCCAAGCTCCATGTTTATAACAACTTACAGTACAAACAGTAGGGATTGTCTTGAGATTTTATACAAAATTTGACTGATCAGGGTTTGTGTCAGAAATTAGGGATCAAACCTAAAGTGATTTTTAGGAGAGCAAAAAATTTAAAAGACTTGTTTGAGTGTCAAAAGAGACCTATAAGTAGAGTAGTGGGTATGTATAAATGTCAAAGTTGCAATTTTTGCAAGTATATTACAGAATCTAACAGGTTCAAACTTGAAGACTATACTTACAACTTGAAATATAGGGTCAATTGCAACTCAAAAATGGTGGTCTACCTGGCCCAGTGCGCAAGTTGTCTTGCATTTTATGTAATAGCACAAAACAGTCACAATAATCCTAAGTAATGGCAGGACCAGTGAATCCCAAAACACTCGAAGCCGATGTATCTATAAACACAATTTATTGAGCAAAAATTAAAATACACAGTGGTTGAGCGCTTTCATCTGTCTTCATACAGATTTCATCAGAACCAATGAGGCAACTGCAGTCCATACATTTTATAGCTATTCTTGGCGCCAAAAATCTTAAAGCAGCAATGTTCCCTAAAAATAATGTTTCTATTTTACAAAACTTGTTTAAATACTTTTAAAAATACTTTATAAATACTTTAAAAACTTTAAAAACTTTTTAAAAAGCTATGCAACCTTCAAGTCCACTAACTACTACGGGCCCTATCGGTAGTATAGTGGGAACGGAGATTTGTACTGTATATAAAACTGGTAACAACATAAAAAGGTTATTGGAGTGTGGAATGAAAGGGACAATAGAAAAGGGAACGAAGGGTACTAGAAAATGTGGTTCCTGTAAACAATGTACCCACATCAATACAACACAAACAATTAGATTAGGCAACATCATGAATACTAAGGTAAAATGCAAAAATGGAAATTGCAACTCCCAGCGAATTGTGTACATAGCTACCTGCACAAAATGTCCGGCCTATTATATAGGCAAAACGGAGAGAAAGATTAAGACACGCATATATGAACATATGTACAGGATAAAAAAAGGGAGATTCTAAGAATGCGTTATGTAGACACATTTTGGACAAGGGGACAGACCATAATTTTATGTTTTCCATAATTGACCAAGTAGAGGTTAGTGACAGAGGAGGAAATTGGAAGACATATTTGGCTTGGATAGAAAGTAAATGGCAAATATGTACTGATGCAACTACACCACCAGGCATTAATGATTTCATCAGTTTGAAACCTTTTTTAGCATTGAGTTAAATTCCCCACCAGTATATTAAGGAATTGCATGCTGATATTGTATATATTTATGGTTCAAATTGATGGAACACCGAACTTTGTAATACTTTGTAATTTTTTGTAATTGTTTATTGTATTGATTTTTGAAAAACGAACAAAGTCTGTACTGACTAGTGCATTATGTTTTTAAAAGGACAGCCTTTTGCTAGTACTGGTTGTTGATAAAAGTAGGCCATATATACCCCTCGATAGGAAAATCACAACATGTTATTGATTTCAAGAGTAGAGGCATTAGATATACTATAGTTAATACAGTACTTGGTGAAGTGAGTAAACAGTTATGAAGATATTATATGTAAAAAATTTTTTAAAATAAGATAGATCATTAGTTTGTATTGATTAGTACTTATTTGAACCACATCTTAGTGGACTTGAAGGTTGCATAGCTTTTTAAAAAGTTTTTAAAGTTTTTAAAGTATTTATAAAGTATTTTTAAAAGTATTTAAACAAGATTTGTAAAATAGAAACATTATTTTTAGGGAACATTGCTGCTTTAAGATTTTTGGCACCAAGAATAACTATAAAATGTATGGACTGCAGTTGCCTCATTGGTTCTGATGAAATCTGTATGAAGACAGATGAAAGCGCTCAACCACTGTGTATTTTAATTTTTGGTCAATAAATTGTGCTTATAGATACATCGGCTTCGAGTGTTTTGGGATTCACTGGTCCTGCCATTACTTAGGATTATTGCATTTTATGTAGGCAAGACGGAGCTTTATGAGCATTCTTATGCAATTAGAAAAAATAAACATGACAATGCTCTAGCAAAACATATTTCTCTTTTTCCCAGCCATTCCTTCAAATTCATGGTCATCGACCAGGTTACAGCAAGTGAAAGAGGTGGTCCAACAGGTTTTAAATTAGAGGAATTAGAACTGCTTTGGCAGATTAGACTTAATGCCTTCAACCTGGTCTCAATGAAAACTGCTCAATAAGCAGCATTTTGAAAATCAAGAGTTTATGTAGATGACAACTTTGTTTGTACAGGTCTATTGTTAGTAGACTTTTCATCCTGGTAATGCTTGTGTGCTTAATAATTTTTTAGTTTCTTAGTTTTTTATTCATCTAAGCCTTTTATAATGTCATTACTTTTAAATATGTTTAAACATTTGTAACTTTTTACTGTTTCTTATAGTTAATATTATATAATTACATTTTTGTCTTTAGCTTTTCTGAAGTCAAAGTTATATTAATTTAATAGGTGTGGTTTTGTGGTTTTGACAAAATAGTTTTAGCAACAAATGCCAATGCATCACTTTTTGTTGCTGCTATGAATTTGTGGCTGCCTTTTTAAAAAACAGTATGTAGTAGTTCATTGCTTAATTGTTTAATTGTTTTTTGCCTGTTGCTTGGGTTCTCCTTGTAACTGCATGTATATATAGCAAGCCTTTTTTAGAAGTAATCGTCTGAAGAAGTCTGTGTCATTAAAGCAGATGAAAAGCGCTTTATTTTAATAAACTTTAATAAATTTCCTTACATTTTTGGTCATTTGAAGTACCGTTTTTCCTGCTCCGTTTCAGCTGTGTTGGTTAACCACCTGGATAAGGTTACTTTGGAGACTGGAAGACCTTGTTTACTGACTGCATGACAGGAAAAGTTGGTCCGATTTTCTAATGTCCTTAGTTCTATGCAAATAAAAGCATAGCTGCCTGTGAACATCTAACTGATGCAACTTATATTCCGCCCTGTTGGAGTGGTTAGGAAAAAACATAGGAAGGTCTATGGACTGATTCAAGTTACTCTCTGAAGAGACCTTTGGAAGGAAGGAAGGATTAGTCCTAAGAGCAACCCTGTCATTGTGGAACACAAGGTATGGGGGATGGATAGAAAGAGCCTGGAGTTCCGAAACTCTTCTGGCTGAAGTAATAGCTACCAAAAAAAGGGTTTTCCAAGATAAGAACTTCAAGGAACAAGAAGCTGCAGGTTCGAAAGGGGGCAAAATTAGAGAAGCTAAAATCAAATTTAGATCCCACGGTGGTGGAGGATCTCTCACTGGGGGCCTGAGCAGAGTGGTTCCTTTGAGAAAGGCTTTACATAGCTTATGAGACATGATATTGTTTTCCGACAGGCCAATGTGAAAATTGGAAATTGCAGCTAACTGAACTCTAATTGTAGACCCAACATGGAAGAGTTCCGCAAGAAATTCCAAAATGTGGTGTACAGGGGCTGAAAAGGGGTCTATACTTTTAGACTCTGCCCAGGATGAAAAACGTTTCCACTTACTAGCGTAAGTTTTTCTAGTCATAGACTTGTGTGATGACAAAATGATTTTGTGCACAGAGGGGGAGATATCTGGAAGCCTGGCTAAAGTTGGAAGTGGAGCAACAAAGCCGTGAGCTGGATAGAGCGTAGGGATTGGTGCAGCCTGCCCGATTAATGAATCAGGAGGTCTGGAGCTAGGTCCAGAGTCCAAGGCTGCTCAAGAAGATGGCGATGCAAGAATGGGAACCATATTTGTCGAGGCCAGTAAGGAGCAATGAGGATCATTTTGCAGCCCAATATGGTAGCTTTCTGAATTAGCTTCGGGATTACAAGAAATAGAGGGAATGCATAAAGAAGTCCCTGAGGCCAATCGTGGACTAGAGCATCTCTGGGGGAATGCCCGGGAAGTGGAAGGAGAGAGAAGAAATTGCTGCACTTGCTGTTGAAGGGAGTGCAGCAAGTGCAGCAAGTGCAGCAATTACTTGCTGTTGAAGGGAGTTGCAAAAAGGTCGCAGCAAGGTTGGCCCCATTTGCGGAAGATTTGGTCCACAACTAACTGGTTCAGAGACCACTCGTGAGGCATGAGAATTGCTCTGCTCAGCCTGTCTGCTATGATGTTGGACCTCCCAGGGATGTGTGTTGCAATTAGAAACCATTGGGAAGAGATCGCCCACTGCCAGAGTCTGAGTGCTTCTCGACATAGGGGGTAGGACCTGGTTCCGCCCTGCTTGTTGATGTACCACACTACAGACATATTGTCTGTTTGAATTGCAATGGTCCCGGTAGGAAGAGAGTCCTGAAGAGCCTGCACGGCCCTCATCTCCAAGACATTTATGTGCAGATGGTACTTGTGAGGTTGCCAGGTGCTTTGGACTGTTCTGCCCTGATAATGCCCCCCACCCGATCAGGGAGGTGTCTGTGGTCACCGTAGCAACTGGAGGGGGGAGTACAAATGGTCTGCCGTGGAGCACTGATGTGGATACCATCCACCACGCAAGGTGCTTCTTGCATATTTGAGTGATCATAATCATGTAAGACATGGGAAGCTGCTGGAAGGACCATTGGGTGAAAAGAAGCCACTGGAGAATCCTCATGTGAAAATGAGCTAGAGGGACAAGTATGATCACTGCTGCCATGAGACCCAGAGTTTGAAGGACAAACCTGTCTTGAATTCTTTTGCATGCTAATAAAATCTTCACATGCTGGCGAATCACTAATACCCTGTCTGGTGGGAGGCTCGCTGACATGTCTTTGGTATTTAAATTTGTGCCTATAAAGGTGATAGATCGACAGGGCGACAATACAGACTTTTCGAAATTTATTGTGATACCTAGCCTGGAGCAAGTGTCGATAGTGCAGTCCCTGGCTTGCAGAAAGTGATGCCTGGTGGTAGCAGTGAGGAGCCAGTTGTCTAGATATGGAAACACCTGGAATCCTTGCCATCTCAGGTGAGCGGTAACTACTGCCATACATTTGGTGAACACCCTGGGGGCTGTGGTGAGACCAAAGGGCAGAGCTTTGAACTGATAATGGCTGGCACCCAGCCGGAAGCGAAGGAATCTTCTGGAGCATCTGTCCATTTTGATGTGGTAGATCTATAGAACACATCCAATTGTCCTGACCCAGGAAGGGCAAAATGGACTGTAGCGTGACCATCTGGAACTTCATTCTTTGTACAGATGTGTTCAGTCTGCTGAGATCCAGAATGGGTCTCCAGTCCCCTGTCTTTTTTGGTACCAAAAAGAACCTTGAGTAAATTCCGGATCCTTGTTGGTCTGCTGGGACTTGCTGGATAGCCCTTTTTCTTAGCAGTTTTGAGACTTCTTGAACTGCTTGGTCCCTTAGATTGGGTGGAATGTCTGGAAGTGACTTGTTTGACCCTAAGGGGGTGCGAACAAAGGGAATTCGGTAGCATCCGGATATAATGGACTGCACCCATTTGTCTTGTGTTATGTCTTGCCAGGCTCTTGGGTACAGTGATAATCTTCCCTTGACTGCCTCCAGAAGTGGGCAGCTGGGCAACCCTTCAGGGATGCTGGAAGGGCTTCTCAGAGAAGGATTCTCTGCTGCCCTGATTTTGCAGACCTCCTCTGCCACGAGGGCGGCGTCTATTATTGTTCCCTCCTCTGCCCCTGGATGGGAACTTACCACATGTCTGGCAAGGCTCTCTGGGATTTCCGGAACCACATCTTTCCACTCTTCTGACCCTTTGGATATGGTCTGGAAGGAGTGGAAAAATGGACAGAGAGAGTCTTGCCTTCCTGCTCACACCTGGTAAGGGTATCTTTCACCTGTGATCCAAAGAGAGAGGAACCATCAAAAGGGGTGTTGGTGAAAGACGCTCTGAAAGGTTCCGCAAAGTTACATAGCCACATCCAAGCATGCCTCCTTAGGGCAACGCCTGTGCCTGTGGCTCTACTCGCACTATCGGCTGCATATGAAATGAGCCTCATGGAGGAGTTTACCACTGAATTAAGAGTCGCCAGCTGGGAGGCTGCCTTAGCCTGGGTCCCCTCAGCTGATGGATCCTGGAGGGTATCTCCAAGCTCTTTCTGGAGATCCCTCTGAAGATGGGTAAAGTGGCACAGGTAATTCAGGGACCTCATGGAAAAGGTCACTGAAGAGAACATCCGCTTCCCATATCTGTCCATCATCCTGGTCTCCTTGTTAGGGGGATGGACAGATGAAGAAGTTTCTGCCAACTCCTTCTTTGTGGCTGCCGCTACCACCATGGCATCAACGGGGACACCTTTGGTCAAGAACTGTTTATTGCATTTCCTCTTGCAAGGTGGCTCCCCTGAATGATCAGGGGAGGCCTCGGAAGAGGAGGATACACCCAAAGAGGTGTCCTGGAGTGCTGGATCCCCACACTTGGGGTGTGACAAGAAAAATACACTAATAATAAAGTTTTATATGACCTGAGCCAGTAGAACAACCTTGCAGCAGAAGCGGCAAATGAGATCTGGGTATCTAGCGCCAGGCATCATGGGATATAGGGGGGCCTCGAGCCAGTAAGCAGCTCTCGAGCTTTTGAAGATGGCCGAGTCGGAGCCAAGGATTGGGTCCAAACCCAACAAGCAAGAATGAAGGTGAGATAGACAACTTAACATCAATAAATCATCTATGCTTTTGGGCATTTCATACAGTATGTCACACAGCATCAGGACAGTAATGTACAATTTGAACTTACATATTATGTGTTAGTTAACTGAGAATAGCAAAGTACATATTTATGCAGATGATGGTATGATGAATGATCTGTCTGTCAAGCAGGGTCTGTGGCTCAAAGGACTAAGGCAGGTAGCTTGTGTGATGGTATTTAGGGTTCTAATAACAGGATATTCTGATATTTGGCATGTTAAAGGAGTAATAAGTGTTATTTTACAGAGTGTGATTGTGTGTGCTATATTAGTATTAACCTATTTCACATCTCAATTACAGATTTGCATCTGCTCTACATATCCAAGACCTGTTCAAAAAGTCTTAGGTAATATTGGATTAGTCAGTATCAGAATTGTAAGGGTTGGGACTTGAAACCATATACCAGCATGCATATGTTGAAAATAGATCTAAGTACCACCTGCAACATGATGTACTATGACAATATAATAACAGCTATGAGTGGAAAATTGTGCTCTGATGTAATTTATAGAGATTTGACAGGGCCATACACAAAACACTGATCAATAAACTAGAACATCTAGGTACTGATGCAGTCTTGATAAGATGGATAGCTACATGGCTTACATATAGGACACAGCTAGTATCATACAACAATTGGACAAGTGAAATAATTGATTACAGTCAGGGTGTCCCACAGGGCTCTGTCTTAGACCCAAACTTGTTCAGATTTCTCTGTAGACCTATTTTGTTTGAGTTGTTCTACAGTCTATATGCAGACGACTTGAATTTGGGTATACTGATTAAATTTATTACAGATGGTACATGTCTGCTAAATAACTTGACTAAATTGACCATTTGGTCACACATGCTCATAAATACATCATAAATTAAGTATATGAGATTTGGAAGACATAAATAGAAAGCTGAATATTACATACAGCACACAGTGATTGAAACTGTAGATTCATTTATAGACCTGAGCATACAGGTAGATACACCTTTGTGTTTTTCTAATCATATCATAATCCCGGCCTGCAGTGCAGTTAGCTGTGGACTGGAGTCAGTTTATGGAACATTAAGTCTCTGATGTAAGCAATGTGCTGCCCATTTGCGTGCTTAGCAATGCACAAACAATCCAAAAATGCAACTGCATATGTCCATACACTTAGTTAAGAAGAATGCAAATCCGTTGCTCCTCGTGCAATTTTGTTTAAAAATGTATATATATTTATATATATATATATATATATATATATATATATATATATATATATATATATATAAAATATATGTGTGTGTGTGTGTGTATATATTATTATATTTATATACATATATATGTGTGTGTGTGTGTGTGTGTGTGTGTATGTGTGTATCTGTATTGTCCTACATACTAGATCATAGAGAGTAAAGCTGCATTACGACACTTATAATGTTGGACGAAGGACTAAAAGGAAGGGCACAACATTATAAAATACACTTAAAAATATGTGGAAGTATGTAGAATAATGTGTCGCAATTGGAGGACTACTGGGATATCTGAAGTTCAGAGTTCTGGCAGTCTTCTCTCACGTCATGTGTAAATGATAGCACATTTGACAGCAAACCACAACTTCATGTGAAACACACACAAGTATGAGTCAAACCTGTGTACTTGCTGAAAACATCTGGACAGTGGTGAATCATACCATGTTTCCCTATTACAAGATGGGGAAACCTTAAAAATGCATGGCATTGTATATGAATATGTACATATATTGTTAGGCCATATGTTTGTATCTATGGCAGCAACAACACATAAATTCACTACAGCCCCCTGTGTCTGCTGGACTTCACCACACATACATCAACAACTGAACAAGTTGTATAATGTATTATGTTGTGTGCACACTCATTGGCAGGGCTAATTTAGCTTTGCCATAGGCTTGCCCATCAAAATGCAAACAGAAACATATGCCCTGACTGTTAGGCTACTAGCTCCAGATGACAGTAGGAAGCAATGTGGCTCTGCAGGCCTCCCAAGCTGTTCAACACAGGGCTTGTTTATATTATCTAGGATTACTTCACCTGCTGTCATTTAAAAGAAGATTTCAGCCGTGGCACATGCATTAAGTACTGTGATCTGTAATGTGTAACACTAGATACGTAGGAGTTCTAATCTCACTCCATCCCACTTGGTGTGTGTATGTGTGTGTGTGTGTGTATGTGTGTGCTGTGCAGTGTTCTGCAGACATGAATAGGTTGAAATACTATTCACACTGCAGCCAAGTTTGTGTGTGTGGATGTTAGTCAAAGCACTTTACATCAGCCTATGGGATCATAGGATTATTGAAATTTACTATGCTAATGGCCTAGCCAAGTTGTTACCCTTATTTACACAATTAGAACCTACTGCCCCTGCCCGAGAGGGACACAGGTGGAACCACAGTGGTGAAATTACAGTTGCCTATCCAATTGTACAGAATGCATCTAAAGAGGGCCAATGAGGTGTTTGGTTTGACATCATGTGGGAGTCTGTTCCAAAGGTGTGTTAAACTCTGGTAGACAATTCTTTCCCTCCAGCAGGTTGTATTAATGTTCCATATCAGGTTAAGGTCTATACAGTGAGTAACCAGTGTACCATTTGACTTACCGATGTGCAGCATTTCCAATACAGCAGGGTTAGAGAGTGCCATGTATGCAAGGCAGAGATAACCTCTGAGTAGTCTGTATAACACACACTAAAGTGATAGAGATATTAGATGATCCCCAAGACTAGATGCTGAAGACCTGAATTCCCCTTGTGAGGAGCCTATATGGCCTCTCCAATTGCCACAGATGCTTGAAAAGTACATACCAAAAAGGGGCATTGCACTCAACTATTGGTTTGCTGAGGGAAGAGTACATGGAGGTTATAACGTTTACTTTTTCTGGAGACAATGCCCTCACTTATTACATGAGCATGATAGAATGCCCTTCTTACCACTGTGGAAACATGGTGATTTAAGGTAAGCTAACTGTCAACCAGTCTGCCCAGGTTTCCTACCCCTGAGTATGTATGTCAGGTGTTGCTATTAATGTGGTACTTAGCAAGAACATTGCTGTTTCCGAAAGCAATGATAATACATATAGCATTACTTTTAAGGCTATGACTTTGGCAACATTCATTTGCTCAAGTAAGACCCTCATGTAGGATGCTGATATACTTTGGAGATTCTATGACTGCTCCCAGTTCTCAGGCATCAGCAAACCTTGTCAGCCACAGATATATACTTTGTGCTTGTACTTTGGAGAAATGGATTCCAAACAGTAGAGGACCCATGACTAAACCCTGTGGAACACCACTGGTTACATCTCTGCTATTGGAGGTGGACTCCCCTATTCTGACTATATGACTTCTATCACTGAGGCAATGAATGACCCCTCTAATGATATAAGGGTCAATGTCTAGCTGTCTGCATTTGTCAATGATGGCTGAGTGGAGGATAGTGGCAGATGCTTTGGCTAAGTCCAGGTAGGCTGTATGCACAGATTTCCCCTCATCCCGGTCCTTGGTGACTTTCTCAAATACGTCCACCAGGTTTAACAGGCATGATCTCCCTTTGACATATCCAAACTGTGTAGGGTCAGCTGTGTGGAGATTACCTATATCTTTGTTGATAAGGTCCGTGATGATTTGCCCCATGGCCTTTCAGATATGGCTAGTCAGGATAATAGATATATAGTTTCTGAAGTCAGTGGATGCACCACCTCTGTGCAAGGGGACAACGGTGGATGTTTTCCAGTCAGCTGGGACAAAGTCGGTGGTTACACTATGATTGCAAAGAATTCCATGTTGAAGCCCATATAGGACTCATCTGGTTATGTTATCAGGTCCCATAGATGCTGTGTTTTTATCCATAGAGAGTCCATTTTTGACCTACTCTTTAGTGATACAAGGTAGGGGACAGGTGGTAGGGATGTCATGGGGTACTTGTGGTGGGGACAAGGGAGTGATGGTTTCACAGAACCTGTCGGCCAACAGGTTAGCTATGTTAACAGGCTCTGTATATGTGGTATCATTAACTACGAGTGCAACACAAATGTGGGCCTTTCCTTTTGGGCTACAGATTAACTATGTAATGCCTTATGGTTGTCCTTTGAGGAGGAGGCTAATTTGGACCCATACTTTGTTTTGGAGGACTTCACAACAACACTTATTTGCTAGTTTAAGCTGAGAAGGGATTGTTTCCACTTTAGGGAGACTCCCTCCCTCCTACCCTTAGACAGCAATGTTTTCCTCTTATTTTAAAGCCTGTTACTGGCAGTTGTCCTCCAGGCAGGTTTGCTTTGCCATGTGGAGCTTGTTGTGCTCATGTCAAGTACAGCCGAGTCAATGCAGTCATACAGGTGTTTGTATAAAGCAGTGGTGTAGAGCTCAGCATAGTTGTCAGTTAAATCAGAATGAGGAAGTGCAGTGAAGCTATTTATACCATCCCATAGGAGGTTATAATCTGGATTGTTGAATGTCTTTAGTGTATTTGCTGCAGGGGGGGGTATCTGGTGTGATACCTACTTTGAATGAGACTGATTTGTGGTCACATCTCACCAGGGAGGATCTCACAGTGGGGGTGCTACAGTGGTTGCCCATATTGGTAAGCACCTGATCCAGTATGTTAGCTCCCCTTGTGGGTATGTCAACCAGCTGGCCCAGGGCATTGGAGATAATGTGGTCAAGTAACCTTTGGGCAAGTGAGTTTAAGCATGAGTAATCTTCCCAGTCAGTGAGTAGTAAAAGTCACCCCAAACCATGGTGTCCACATGTATCTTGATAGACTCACATAGATCCAAGTAAGCAGAGTGGGTGTTCTCATTCATGGAAGGGCACCTGTAGCTGGCAATAACTTGAATAGGTGTCCGACGAACAGTCAATAGCACCTGAAGTGTATTCATGGAATCATACTCTGTAACCAATGTGAGTGCGTATGTAACTTTAATGAATATTTATACACCACTACTATTAGTTTGCATGCGATCAGTTTGAGGTCTGCATGTGTAGAAGGAGGTATAGTCTGGTATTGCTGTGGTGCTCTCCACAGCCTTGAACCAGGTGTCTGACTGCACAAAGGTCTGCATGTTCCAAGGTGAGGACAGCTTCCAGTGAGTGCAGTTTCCTGTTGACACTCCTAGTGTTTAACATCATAAGCTTGAAGTTGTTTGTACAGGGGGGGTTTACATTGGAAATTTTGTCCTTGAGACACCACCTAAAAAGGGCACTATAATGGGGGTGGCAATAACCTTGGCCAGTATCCGAAATCCCAGGGTTGACAGATGAAGACCATCTGTGGCAAAGGATTGAGGTCTGTTGAGCATGTCATCCCAGGCTGACAGACAGTAGATCCCCTTAGACTGACACCAGATGCTAAGCCTATTACTGAAGTCAATCATCTTCTGCTTGTATTGAGGCATCATCCTAGGTGAAGGTAAAATGCAGATGACAGCCAAGGGCATACCTGCCTGAGATGCACAGTGTTAGAGCTCAGTGATGTCTGTCATTACAGTCCAGAGAGGTACATCTCAAGTCTTACACAACAATAGGAAGTATAATGTAGTGATAACAGTACCTGTTGATATATTTGAGTGTATGTGTGATATGCCATATTCTAGCACCTCACAGACAGCTGACTGTGACCTTTACCTTATCTAGTCTGGTGAGATGGACTTCAATGTGTCCATGATGTAATCACCTATGACTAGTATGTTTGAATTTCTGTTTTGTGGTAGGGGGTTGACCAATGAGACAGTGGTGCATTAGTTATTATGTGTACTGTGTTCTGCAGAGGTAGTATTGTATAGCATGCTTGCATTTCTGTTTGTGAGGTGTCTGGTGTTTAGGTATGTTTCTGGTAAAGACCTCCGCATATGTAGGTATGTTTCTGGTATGGACCTCCGCAGATGTAGGTATGTGTGATGTGGGTTTGGGTGGAGTAGGAGGTGAGGTAGCCATGTTAGCATCTCACTCATTGTCATATGTACTTACAGGTGTGTGAGAAAGCATGGATTCAAGATTTTTAATGTAGATGCATTTCTCACACATTGTGTTTGCGTGGAGTAGGAGTATAAGTTTGGGAACGCTGTCAACATCGCTGCAACAGTCAGAGATAATGCCATTAGCGATAGATTATTTCTTGCATATACATCATAACAGGCCATAGTTAGGCAGTGGTCTGACATTTGCTTACATGTAACAAGTTATCTTTATGGTGTCATTCTGAGGTAAAACAGTTCCTGACAGTGTGGGATAACATGACAGATTGAGTATGCTGTATTGCCAGGCTTTTGGCACTTGCATGACCCATAACCCTGTTATTAGGCAGGGTCACAGTAGCATACTTACAAATGTAACAATGTACAACTCCAGCAAAGTAAGGGTCATTCTGCTACACCCTTGGGGTTTACAGCCTCAAACACACTCTCTGTAAGCACACTTTGCAGTGAAGATGTGCATGTCTGTGCATGCACAGAAAACTTGTCCAACTTTGCAGTCATATATTAGTCTTGCAAGTCTACAATGTCAGTCAAACAACTGGACAGCAAATGGATGTTGTGTGAAATGAAGTGGAAACACAGTTTAGTGTTCTGGGAACATAAATGTACAGTATGACATACCAAGGACACGTAGGAGGGACAGAGACATTGTCCAAATGTGGCCACCCCTCTGCAGTAGACCTCACATCCATGTCACGCAGATCACCACCATTACACTGGTGAAGGGCAGGCTGTATGATTTACTGTGAAATTGTTACCTAACATGGATCACTGCCACGGTGGACCTTTTTAGAGCAACCTTTGACATCTATGTCACCTGAGACTTAACCTTAAATTGTGATGCAGCAGCTGTACTCCTAACCACCATCAGGTCAGTACCCTAGACAAATAATACGTCCCTTGGAACCCAAGGCATAATACATGCAAATGATTGGTCTGGTTGCCAATGAAAGTATATACCTGGAAAAGGTTACAACAAGCCTACAGAGCCTTGCATCATGTAGGACAAGTATATGGCTCAACAAACAAGATGTGGCCTGCTTCTTATCTTGAACTTGGTGGTAACGTTTTGCTTCTGGTGAGAGACAAACAACAGGAGTGAGGCCGTGTTGAGACCGGCAGTAGTAGTAGCTAGGCAGCAGCAGTTCAGACAAATATCCCCTTTTTAGCATGGTTTGTTTTCAGTATGCACTGCTGGATTCGTGTGTAGCTTCAGAATAACTGCTTAAATACTCCATCCTTACCTTTACAAGGTGTACATAGCAGTTTCCCTTCCAGTGTTTGGTGGTGCTCTGTACAGACTCAGACACCTTGAGTGACATTTTTCTCAGATACCATGATGACATTAACTCCAATGCCACGCTGCACACAGGGAAACCAGCATTCAGTGTCAAGCTTTGTTCCCATAGTTGCGGAACAGATACTTGTGACACTGAGGGATATTCTCAATACAACTGTTTAATTAATAATAAAAGACTGTTGCCATGGATATGAGGATTCCCACTGTGACCTTTACTACCCTGCTGGATACAGGCATCCTTTGGTAATATAGAAATCACCCCATGTTTACCAACAACCACTTCATAACCAAACAAACTGCTATGGTATGTGAGACATGTATACACAATGTCACTGAAGGCAAAACTCTCACATAAAAGTACTTCTAATGTCGATAAGATAGTCAGTGGTACACATGCCACACCCATCACACAAAATCCAAAGCAGACAGGAGCTGAGGCACTGTCATGTAACCTACATAAATCACAAACACCTCGTAGAGAAAGTCAAGATAGCAAATACACTCAGCAGCCCCATATGCACTCTGAAAATAACACACATATCAACACATAGAGCAACATTTCATGGAGGACCAATCTATAAGACCATATGTCAAACCGACGCACACTCCAACATTCTAGTCATCGCAGATTTCATGCAAATGAGAAGGTGTCATTGAATCCCACACTGACACAAATGTTCTCCAGCAGGAGCTGACACAGACATACAGTTGTTGTCAGAGCCATAGGCTAACACTAAATATCAAGAAATGCATAATACTATCCTTTGAGAAGTCATCCAGCATTAGTAACTATCGTATTGCCAGCACACCTCGAACAGTTGACTGGGTAGTCAGTCACTTATAGACACAGACAGTGATCGAGCCTTTGACTGTCATGTGTCTGTAATATTGTGGACATCATTCTATGTTGTTCAACCTATAAACAAAGGTATAGCATGCAAATCCAAGGAAGCCATTTTCCACTGTAATTGGCATTGGTGCAATTCCACCTTTGGTATGTAAGTAACCAGGCATATCTGACAACTGTAACATCCACAGAAGTTCCTCAGTACAGCACTACATGGTGTACATAACATGTCCTGTGCAGACCACGTTGAGGCCATATCCATGTATTCTGTCTCCTATACGTTTTGGAATGGAGGTGTATGCCTGCCATACAGGGCAGTGTCAGATCCCACTGTGGACCTCTTGCATATCCACGAAACAAGTCGCACCAGAATTACCTGTTCTACAGACCTACACCTTGCATGTATTATATACAGGACATGCTGGTGAGACAGGTATGTAACCCAGAGACTACACCCAATATGCAACAGGGTCCCCAACCATGTGAAGCAGAGTTTCATCCTAACGCAAATCAAGTGCAAGTTACACAGTTGGATGGGGAACAGGACAATCATACCTGCCTGTGGACCAATGTCTCTGATGGACACAGGGAAACTGTGGATGGTTCAACCCCCCATGTCCCAGCTTGTAAAGTAAAAATCACACCGCTACTCCACAGCTGTATCAAATAAAGATCATTTATTAAAATATTAAAACTGCTTATGGAAACATTTCCAGTACTTGGTTTACCACCAGGTAATTCAATTTAAGAAAAAGAAAGAAACACTGTTGCTTCCAAAAAGAAAGAAGGCTGTTACTTTAAAAACAGATGTACGTATTGCAACAGATTTTCAAATATGTCTTGTTGCAATAGAAGACTTCAGATGCATTCGAATGCGTCTTAATGTTAGTATAAACAACCAAGAGAAATACAAAGTTCTGTTTCCAATTCAATGTGCTTTGTAGTTCACTACTGATATTCCGGACTCACTCGTAACTGTGGATGGTTCAACCCCCATGTCCCAGCTTGTACATGTTTCAGCTCCCAAAACCCTGCTTACACTTATCAATGGTATCAGACCTTGACAATGTTTAGGGATGCATGGCTAGGCTTAAAGAAGCCCTTGTGTTCGTTAGCCTATTAAACACATATGAACGTATGAACCAGGGACCTATACTGTGTTACCTTTCTGACGGCATTTGTCTTCTGTGCTGACATTCAATTCTGTGTTCTAACACTGAACATTGATGGGCTAATTGTAGATGTGTACCCATAGGTGTGTCCTACACAATCCTGAAACTGAAACGTAAACATTTCCATGTGGCACTTGCCATTGTGTGACTACACAGCCATTACAGCAGCATTCATCATAATGTACACACATTATTATGGTATAGTCATTATAAATGGCAAAGTACAAATTCTGAAATAGACCAGTACAAGTGGCATGTCAAAAGCAACAGTGGATAAAACAAATTCATATAAATGTAGATAGCCACCCTGTGCATCAGACACATAGTTGATTTTCCTGCATCCATGAGGAAGATTATAGGGATGTGGCACAGGTATCATCACTTGCACAGGGTGTTGTGTGGGGTGCAGGAGACCTAGGCTGACCCAATAATTTGGCAAGCTTGTGTGTGAGTCAGGACGGGAAGCAAGCAAGATGGACCATGGAAATGTGATGTGTGTGTCTGTAGGTGACCGAAATGTGACAGTGATGTGTGAGTGTCTGCGTGAAAAAAGCCAGGCTGAGTGCTAGCCCTACATGTCTGTATGTTGGACAGCTGTAAGTCATGCATGGTATAGCTAACAGTTCATCCCCACCCCCGAACATGTGAAGTGGCTCTGCCAGGAGTTGAGCTGGCACCTCCACACTCAAGGTCAGATACTGTGCTACCACCTGAAAATGACTGCTGTCTGCTGGGAAAGTGTCCTTCATGGGAACACCCAAGACCATGAGCCCATGGCCTGCCATGTCTGGGTGTAGACAGCACACTCTCCTCTGGAGCACTGGATGTACTGCCACTACAGGTGCTTGATTGTGCACAGCCATGTTGACTCTCAGCAGATGTAGTTGCTGACCTACATTCACGAGGCTGACGTTCAACTCCAACCAGACGTTCCATCACAGACAACATGTGTTCTAAGGCAAATAGTGTGCGATCTGTCTCAGACAAATGGCTTTCACTGGGGAGTCAATTGTTCCAGGGTATCAGCAACACAGCAGAGGCAGTCATGGATGTCAGACTGTGCTGCATCTGTAACTCTGAGCATTCATCTGGAGTTCCTTTCTGAACATGTCTGTGCCTTCATGATGGCCCTAAACATATGCTGAGTGACATGGGATGAGACACCTGAAACAGGTGGTGGAGGGACAGTAGGCCTCCTACGATCACCCCTATCAATCTGCCTCAGTGGAATCTTGACAACTGTTTGACTGTGGCCAATATTGACAGTCACTGCAGCCACAGTAGCCACACTTCCCTGTTCAATGCCCCCATCCTCCAACTGTCCAATGTCTGTGACCACAGGGGACTGGGTATGCGTAGGAATACTGGCTGTGTACAGTGATAATGAGGGTGGACAAGAGATGTCAACCTCTGTGTCAGATTCAGCCCCTGCAACCCCCAACTGTACCTCACTTTGGCCACCACCATCATCAGCATCTGAAGAGACACTGACATCAGGTTGTGAAGGGGACAAAGACCAACCTCCCTGATCACCTGTGATAAAAAGGGAGAAGCATTACATTAATACCTGCACTACTATGCTCTGCAATACTATGTTGTAATATAAGTTAAGCCATATATACTACAATCACTATTAGACACTTGTATAACCCAAAGCCTCATATAGTTGGATTTAAGGACTATTTTCTAACCCAAATCTGTAATTATTTGGAAATAACAGTTCTTTAAACAAGAATCTCATCAGCTAAACAAATGATGCACACTGTTGACATTCTGCAAAACTATGCACAGTTGACAGTTATGACAATCTGTGTTGTCCTGACAATGCTGTCAAATCAGTCACTGTGGTCACACCTACAAGGCATAGGTATGAGTCTAAACTGTGTACAGCCAGAAAAAATCTGTACAGTTGGTAATCATGCAGACAGTACATCAATCCAACCAGCAGGCCTGGGATGACACTTTAGCAAATACATTGAACTAAATCTACATCTGTGACAAAACAGTTTTGTGCTTACCACCAGCAAGAACATGGCCTTTTCCTCTTCCTGATGGTCCTGTAAATGTTTGAGGAAGAGGTAATTTAAATAGCAGCACATGTTACAGTATAACAGAGAGTAATATGTCAAATGCCTCACATTTACAGTAGCTGCTATGTTGACAGGTATGTGGGTCACTATCTGTGCATGAGCTTAAAACTGCAGCTAAACTCTCCCATAAAACACCTGGCACCCACATAAAACTATGTGCACCCTGACACACTGAACGCAACAGTATTCCAATGCTGATCCAACTAAGCATACCTGGATGCTCCTCTTGAATGGAAACATTGCACCTACATCCACGACATATTGGGTGATGGATGCCTGGGAGGTGTCCTGTGTTGCAAGGTCTGCCAGGAATACTTCAGTAACTGACAGAAGTTGTTCTGCTGCAGGCCCACCACCAGTGACCTGACGATCCTTGGCCACGTCTGGGTGCCGAGTTAATCATATCAGTGGTACAGTGTCCCACTCCTCATATGTGTGATTCTGGTGACCCACAGTATTAATGTTGTGCATCATTTTGTCCCCCAAGGCTGCACGCTGTTGCCTATTTGCCCTCCCTCTGGACAGTAGAACTTGGTAGTGATGTCTCAAGACCTCAATAATGAGGTCGTTTTCTGTCTCAGTGAAAGGTGCATGGGTCTGGCATGCATAATATCTCCTGAAATACAAATAAATGAGAGCACATGTCAGGATCATGTCATGGGACTACAGTATGTAGAGATACAGCAATAAAGGAAGCCTGTTAGTATTCCCTGCTTAATTACACATCTCATATTCAACAGTGTGCCAAAAATACAAAGGTTGTGGAAACAACTAGGATAGTAGCAATAGTGACTCTCACTCCTGTTTGTGACATGACAGATACTTGCATATGATCACACAACAAACACAGGAGTCCATTGCAGTGTGCCCCATAGCAGGGAACCCCCCACCCATAACATATTTATGAACAGTGCCAACCAAATAGCAGGGTACTACTACAACTGCTAACAAAGGAAGCATCCAGGAGACCTGTGCAACTAATTAACACAGAACATTATACCCTTGCTGTACTCTACATCCTCTGTAGGTGTAACCAGCAGGAGATCACTGACATGCCATCAGTACAGTTCTAAGAAAGGCTTACTGATGTAATCCCCATTCCCCCTAAGTGTATGCAAACATATGCATCATGTTGGAAACAAACTGGTTACATAACTGATGGAGTACAAAACTCCTCTGTTGAAAGATACAGCTATATGAGTACTGTGTAAATGAGTTAGCATACAAACTAACTATCATACACAATGGTCCCCCTAGCTAGGTGTTTGCCTTTTTAAGATGGTTCTCATTAGCAGGATGATTCCCTCTGAACCAATCTGTGGTTCAGGAATGCTACATGCAGTACACACAGCTGATTTGCAGTATAATCAGCCAATCCCATGCAACTACTCAACAATATATAAGGCCTCAATGTAGATTCCATCCTCTTTTTCACATTTTAGGGTGGAAATTACTGAGGTAGAGATTATGTCAGCACAGAGAGAATGTTTGTAGCAGCTACATTTTACATACAGATGTGTGTGCTACAGGCTGAAGTTGCTGCTGCTGCTGCTGCAGGCAATAGGGATAGTTAGAGAGTCCACAGAATGTGCAGGACAACAACACTTAAGAGCAACTGTGTGACCTGTGGCAGCCTTGGGGTACAGCCAGAGCCAGACTGAGGGAACTCACCCCACTGGAAAGTAGCGTATGTGTTTAAGGTAAGTATGTTAGCCAAAGGTATCATTAACAGAGTGAAAGGAAACATGCTTGGTGTTTCCTACAGCAAGGTATGGGGTACATTAACCATCATGTCAACCAATCGGATAACTGCCAAGTCATGTGTTATGTCATGGTAGTCATTTGGAACGTGTGTGCTGAGAACTCTTACTCCTAGCACAACCTCCATATACGTATGTTACTTGTGGAGCTGTGGTTGTCTGTACTATCACTAGTAATTTACTGTGGGCTGCAGTCTGATATGACTGGACCTCATTTGAATTACATACTTCAAAATCCTCTGGGAATTCATACTAATGGATGACTTTACATTTTATGCACTTTCTAATGTTGTGATAGGAATAGTTTAAATGTGGTCCATCTGTAGGCCTTTGACTGCCATTATTTCGAAGCAGACATTCAAACTGTACTGCTTTGGGTGGTTAACTAGGTGATGAGATAGTCATACATTTCAGAATTTATACTGGTGATGTACTCATACATTTAAATGAAAGATATACCTGTATTTGAACCCAGGACCACGTGGACCAAAAATAATGTTTTTAAAGCACTTAACAGATTGAGCTACTGAGCAACTATTATAGCAGTTGTATTTTTACATGTTGTAGACATAATTGCACAGTTACCTGCTGTTACATACTTCACTTACATCTATTATTATGTGCATGGCTTTATGGTGATGTCTTTCTCTACCAGAGTCCCAGTTACACTCCTATTTTTCCACTCATCTTATAGATGATTTGCGCAATGTGCAGCATGGTTTAAACATGCTCAATGATGGGAAAATTACAAGTATTATATTTTGCTTAAAACACCTGTGTTAATCAATTGGCTGTGTTGCTTGGTGGATTGATGCACTGATTTTCAGGTGCAATGGTTCTGGGTTCGAAATACGGTGCAGATGTAATTTTTGAATGTGATTATTAATTTTTCAAATAGCGGGTGGCCATGGTGGTGCAGCAGTTAGCGTTGCCGTCTCACAGCAAGAGGTTCACCGGTTCAATCCTCGGCTGGGGTGCCTTCTGTGCAGAGTCTGCATGTCCTCCCTGTGGTCGCGTGGGTTTCCTCTGGGTGGTCTGGTTTCCTCTCACATCCCAAAGACATGCTGTAGGTGGATTGGACACTCTAAACTGGCCCTAGGAGTGAGTGCATGCATGTGTGTGTGTGCCTTCTGTGGAAGGTTGGGCGCCAGGCTGGCAACTCAACACCATAAAAAACTCCACTGCCAATCATGAGCAGACAGGTGATCCACTGTGGTGACCCCTAATCAGGAAAAAGCCAGAAGAAGATAGCAATAGACTGCCATTTAGCTTAGCTTAGCGATGTTGTTCATTGTGTAGCATCAGGCAAAAATTCTTTAAAAAAACAAAAATGGAGAGATAGAACAGTGGTAGAATGGGGTGCAAGCAGGGGAAAAACATAGTGAAAGGCAGGTAGGTATGTGCAGGAAGGGTGTAGGAAAGAACCATAGCTATTTTTTTCTTCTATGGCAACAACTGTGCACTTAGTTTTTTTAGCTGAATTTGGACTGTCACCCCCACAGTGAGAGGTGATGACAAAATAAGTGCATTGTCAAGCCAATTGGACCAAATTAAGTGTGTCCAGTGGAAACATGCATGAAATGGAGAGCTATATATGGGACAATATTTTTAGGGGGGAGGGCGGGTCCCCATTTTTTTTACAGTGAGAGTGGAATGTTGAGGAAGGGACATAGGTATATGTGGGGGAGGTAAGTTGAGAAGGTGAGGAACATTTTGCAGACAGACAAGACAGACAAGACAGCAGACAGGGTTGGTGTGTGACAAAAGAGGGGTGAACACCTTGGCTGGGAGGGTGTTGTGGAATCCCAGTCCCATGGACATCAGACACAGTATCAGTGTGACTCAAGTCCTCAACCATGGGACTGTAAGCACTGAGCCTTCACTGTGGTGGCAGTGGTCGACACCGGCGCCTCGGTCCAGAATGCCCCACAAGGATGGATAGCATGGTCTTCATCCAGCATAGGCGTGCACCAACAGTTTGGCACAGCAGCCCATGCACCATGCCTGGCAGGTCATCGCGGGTGACAAAAGCATCCCCTCCACCTCCACTCCCAGAGGGGGGGGGACCACCCCCAACCTGTGGGGTGGAATTATGTGATGGACCAGGTAGTGTAGGGGCAGCAGAGGAGGCACTACCAGGCTGTGGCCCAGATGTGCTGGGCCCTAGTGCCTCGGCCAGGAGAGCCAAGGTAGATGGATCACTGGGAATCAGCCTACCTTGTCATGCTGTAGTAAATTAAATAAATATAACCAAACAAGTATAATTAATAACATAAGAGAATACAATAATGAGTAATGGAAACAAATTGAAAATAATATAATGAGGAACACAACAATAAATAATGTAAATGCAAGTTTTTTAACAGCAAAGCAATATTAAATTACACATAAGGCCAATATAATAGGTAATTACAAATAATATACTATCAAATTATAATACTAAATATAATTAATAAATAAAAGGAGAGAAGGGGCAGGGTAAGACAGAAAAGAAGAACATTAGTAACTTCACCGATAATATAACTACACAAACTACTACTACTACATACTTCTAGATATGTTACATTTCACTTGTGAGAACACTGCTTATATTGTATAGATGATTTTGCACATACATAGCTCTCATGTTGTTAGGATAGGACATTATGGGCCAAGCCACACAAAATGGTGGCACAAAGGCACATCGACAGGGAACATTTTTACATAGTGTGCTCATACATTAGTAGCAAGGTGTTCTGATAACAGATTTGCCAATAAATCGCATTCCAAGTAATGTCATATCTGCAAATCAAAGGACCAGACATATGGGTCAGTAGTCATTACATTCTGCAAAAATCGTGACAGTTGAGAGATATGTTCATGTAAACTAATTACATTAGACAGCTGGACATTTTTCAGTTGGCTGCCATGGGATTAGAACCCACATGCAGTGACTACAGGAAGACTGAACGTTTTATTTTAAAAAATACATTTTCAGACCACCATCTCCTGTAATAGTTTTATTGATTCATGTTGTGTCAAATCTTGCATTTGCACACATGCATAACTGTATCTGGTGACAGATTAGAACCCACATGCAGTGATTACAGGAATACTGAGCATTTTATTTGAAAAACATAATTATAAAAGCACTATCTTCTTTAAAACTTTTATTGATTCATATTGTGTCAAATTGTGCATTTAAAAACATGCATAATTGACTATGTCTGGTGTCAGAGCAGAACCCACATGCAGTGACTACAGGAATACTGAGCACTTTATTTGAAAAAAGTAATTATCAAAGCACCATCTCCTTTTACATTTTATTGGTGAATGTCACTTCAAATCTTGCATTTACACACATGGATAGCTCTCTAGGATTTCTGTTAACTTACCCATATACCCTATTCATTTACTAAGTACAATCTACAGCATATTTCAGACAAAATGAGCAAAACACAATCTTAACCCTTAATCTGGGTATTGCACTACATTTATTTCTGACATATGTTGGCACGTTATTTAGTACTTTGCATTTATCAGTTGGTGCCGGATTAGAACACACAAGCAGTGACTACAGGAATACTGTACATTTTATTTGAAAACTTTAAATTATCATAGCAACATTAACTTACACATTTACCCTATTTATTAACTGCTACCTACAGCATATATTAGACAAAATGTACAGAACATAAGCTTATCCTTTAATCTGAATACTGCACTGCAGTTATGTATGACATATGTTGGCACATTATTTAGTATTTCACATTTGTCATTTGTCTAATGTCGGATTAGAACCCACAAGCAGTGACAACAGGAATACTGAACACTTTATTCAAAAAAATTAATTATCAAAGCGTCATCTCCTTTTAAACTTCATTGATTACTGTTGCTTCAAATCTGGCATTTACATACATGGATAGCTGTCTAGGACTTTTGTTAACTTACCTGTATACCCTGTTCCTTTATCAAGTGCAACCTACAGCATATTTCAGACAATGAGTAGACCAGAACAATGACTCTTAATCTGAGTAGACCACAACATTAACTGATGGTTGGAAGCTATGCTACACAGTACTGCATGTTCACTTGCTTTAAATGGCTTTGCCATTTCAGATATGCACTGACATATTAATAAAGATGTAAGATGTCCCAGGTATCTCATACCTGATTGTTAAGACTGAAAAATCTGTATTTATTTTATTGTATTGTTAAGTTATACATTAAGTTATTACTTTGATGATTTTCTTACTTACCACGAGCTTGCCTCATCCTTGCCAAATGCCCTGCATGGGACTGTACATTGTGAGCCCTCTCTTCTGCAGTTGTGGTAAGAGAAGCAACCTATTATGCATACCAGTTTTGCACAGATTCAGCTTGTACATTTATAAATTACTGGAAAACATACTTACATATCTGTGTGGTGTGCCCATCCCTAGCCTCTTGGACCCAGGTGTCCAACGTTCCCCTCTTCCGAAGTTGCAGATCCTCTTAGTGGTGACAACACTGCTCACCAGTGTGGGGGATACCAGTTGCACTGGTTAAGTCCCTGGCCAAATTATCCCATGCCTCAGACTTACACTCTGAGCCCTGGTAATAACCCTGCAACAGCCAGGGTTTGTGGTGTCGTACAAGGAGTCCAATAAAAACATTGGACTCCTACATGCCCCACTTTTGTGCCCTAAAGTGCAGTCCCTCACCAACTCCAGCAGCCATACCCACAGTCAAGGTCAAGCTCCAAAGAATGATGTGAAATTTCCACCTATTAGCCTTTAAATAGGTTGAATTCCCACCCTTGCACATCATACTGTAACTTTCAAAAATGTGCTGTGTCGCTTAGCATCGTGGAAATTCGCACAATCCATGTTTAAGCGAAGCTTAGCAATGGGCGAACTGGAAAACACCGTTGATCATGTTTAAGCACTGCTTATCATCGCACAGCTTTTCTAACTGTTTGTAAATGTAACAATTATTTCATTTAAACTCAACCGATGTTTCAATCACCTGACACAGTTTCACAGTGCTATATGTAAAAAGCATTGCTAGCCAGGACTCGAACCTGGGACTTACTATACTGTAGATCATGACTCAATCTATCTAGCCACTGGGATAGTGAAAGGAACTCGAATATCTTCAGATATACTGGGAAGGTGCCTGCAAGCATAGCGCAGCTTCACTGCATGGGTTTGCACATTGCTCAGCACAGCAGACCCACAACAATTGAATACATCTGGTTTCTAGTTTTAGCTGTCTAGCACGTTTTCTCCTTAAGTACACCTCTTTATGATTAGCTAAGCAATGTGCCACATTGCACAAACAAGCACAAAAAAGAAAAAAATTAATAATGAATGCATCTGGTTTCTAGTTTTAGATGTCTACCGGATGTCTGATGCTTAAGTACTCCACGCTACACCTAGCTAAGCAATGTGCTGCATCACGCAAACAAGCACAAAAAGAGAAAAAAAAATATTTATTAACATTGAATGCATCTGGTTTCTATCTTTAGATGTCTAGCGGATGTCTGACATATATCTGAGCAAAGCTAAACTTAGCAGCATAGCTAAGCAATGTGCTGCACCATGCAAACAAGTACATAGACGTAAAAAAAAAAAAATTAAAATGCAATTTAAAGAAATAAAATGTCTTGTACATCTTTCAGCTAAGATGGACAGGCCAAATGTGTGTGGCTGCGCATCTGTCTTACATGGATACAATATCCATGTTGCTGTGACCTCCCTTAGGTGTACACCATAACTAATATGCATGGTGTGCTGCCGAGGGGGAACTGTGGCCGTGTACACGGATACATTCCATGTAGGTTCTACACGGAGCCTACATGGACTTTACTGAATCCTGGGGAATGTCTAAATCTACTACTTGTGCCCAAGAAAAGCCTATGAGAGTACTCCAATTCAGTTATTTATTTATTTTTTTCTTTTTTCATAACCAGGTAGATGCGCTGTCCAGAAGCAGGCATTTATTGATATGATATGGAGAAGTACAACACAGCAGCACTTAATATGTTTGTTGATGAAATCAGAAAGAGTCCATTTGGTATTCAGTTTATTTCTATTATCCAAATAATCTATTTCAGTTTTATGGCTGTCACTTTGGTTTGCATCCCTAATCACTTTACTTTTTCTATGCTGCATCAGAAGGTATTATAGATACTCTTCATTTTTTCGATGGGCCCACTTGCCATTCTAGGCATGTCGTTTCTGTGAATGTCTGAAGATAAGGAAGTTGTGTTCCAGAAAGCAGGATTTTTAAGTGAATCTAGCAAACTAATTATGTTTTTTGTAATGGGCTTATTGGCGAGCTTCAATTTTATAACAAAGGGGATTTATTTTGTTCTGCCATGAGTGTTAAAACTGATGGTACTAGTATGTTTATGCAACTGCTGAGGAAAATAAAAGACAGATACTGCTTCTATTAATATGAAACATTTGAGTATACTTTTTAATGACAATGTTTTATGGAAGATTTTATATGATAGACCTTTATTTTCTCATACTAGAAGTAGGAATATTTCTGACTATCTGATACACAGTCATTCTTCCATGACTGTTCACTAACAGAGAGTATACAGGAACCCAAAGGCACTGTTTCCTGGGGTGGATGTGTAGCCTGTCCCTTTATATTTTAATGTTTTGATTTTATAAATAGAAAAAAAGAGCAAATGTGGTTAGGAGTTATAACTGTGAGAGTACTTATACAATTCAGTGTCTGTGTAGGTTATTTTAAACTAATGAAACTAAAGCACCCTTTTCTACCACAATGTAAAAGAACACATTAGAAAAATAAGGGGAAATAATAAGGAAAGCTCTTTAGCTCTTCATTTTAATGATATACATGGTCCAGAGTATGTTAAAAGTTATTATGTTAATTATTATGTTAGAACAAGTAATATCTTCTATTTGGAATACAGACTGTATTAAGAAATATTTGTAATATAAGAAGACTATTTTTACATTGAAATCTAATACCTTAATACCTAATGGTTTGAATTCATGTTGCAATTGGAAGGTGTTTCTTAATTAATTAAATTTGTGTTAATTGTTTTTACTTGTGTTGATGTTTTTATACTATTTAAATGACATGTGTGTGTTGCTTATTACCCTCCCTGGAAGGCTTTGCCAAGGTGCCAGCAGAATAAACTCATGTTTGGACTGTGTAGTTAATTTTGTCATTTTATAATTTCTGGTTATTATGTATTAGAGAATGGGCGACCTGTAGATCACACCCTGATTGACCAAACGTTCTCTAGCAGGGTGTCAATCTACAGGTAATGTCCTCTGAAAAATGAGTCCGCTGCTTCACAGCAACATATCAAGCTGTACTGGAGCTCAGACTGAAAAAAACTAACATCCGCTATTATTTTACGCTTATTAAGCAGTGCTTTTGCTGTTTAGCGAGTGCAAAATAAAAAAAAAATTAAAATAGAAAAGCGTGTGTGTGTGTGTGTGTGTGTGTGTGTGTGTGTGTGTGTATGTGTTTGTGAGGGTGTATGTGTGTATGAGAGTGAGAGAGACTGATCGCACTTTTGCTGTTTAGTGAGTGTAAAATAAAAAAGAAACAAAATAAAAAAGCGTATGCATATGTATGTCTGTGCGTGAGAGCGTATGTGTGTAAGAGAGTAAGAGAGACAGAGCTGATATTTTACTCTTGTTAAACAGTGCTTTTGCTGTTTAGAGTATAAGAAAATAAATGAAACAGAAAAAGTGTGTATGTGTGTGTGTGTGTGTGTGTGTGTGTGTGTGTGTGTGTGTGTGTGTGTGTGTGTGTGTGTGTGTGTGTGTGAGATAGAGACAGGGAGAGACAGAGAAGAGTGAGAGTGATTGAGTGATCCCTGGCAGTAGAAGCAGTTAAAAGGTTTGCTTACCTCTCATCTTTTAACTCACTATATCTGGATAAGCCTAATGTCGAGGCTTGTAAGGGCCCTAGGGTCATTCATTAGCCTAGTAGCCTACTATTATCCTATGATCCTATGATAATAATTAACTGGGGACAAAGGCTCAAAATAGGAACATACTTTACTTGAATATTAGGATTTGTGTTAGCATGCATTTCCTGAAGCAGAAGTGTGCGTGCGAGGAGTGAATGAGATCGACTACTGGCAGCAGCAGCAATAAAGAGGTTTACATACCTCTATGGACCTTACAGCTGAAGAAATATGGTTAAAACCTAAAAAAGGGTGAACAAAGGCCCAAAAATAGGAACATATTTTAATTACTGCTCTTATAAAATTACCAACTTGCTTAAATAAAAAGATTTGTGATGGCATGACATTTCTGGAAAAAGAAAAGCTGAAACTCATATGTATGTCATTATTTAGTAACTTCAGTCTCCAGTGACTGACAACTAACCAAACACTTAAAGAGTAAGGGACCAAAAATGATGTAAATACCTGGATATATATTTTTTTAAATTATTTGGATGTAAAATGCTTCTTCCAACATCACTGACATATACTACAGCAAGTTTGAAACATTAGGAGAAGTAACTATTTTACATCAACAATATATAAAAATATAGTAATAAAAAAAAAATAAAAAGTAAAATGCAGCAATTTTACAAACAGCCCATTCTCTAAGTGCAATAATGTCCTCTAGAGTGTGTGTTATTGTGGAAATAGCACCCTTTCAGGGGTGTAGAGGCACAAACACCCACTAAATGCCATGTTTATCTGCAGGTACTGGTACAGCCACTCAGTTACAAACCAGGAGAATGATCTGGTACTGCAGGTCCTTTGTATGCACAGCAAGTATCTACTGTCCAAAGGTGGTACAGACTTGCAGGTCAGATCAGGACCAGATCTGGTAGGGCATGGTACAGAATGAAAATGCTGTGGGTGGCCATAATAGATTACTACAATATGTGTGAAGGAGGGATATGGATATGGTAAAAAGATCAAAATTAGCAAAAGGCTTGGGACATCATAGCAGAGAGGATCACCACAGGAGGAGGGACACCAATACTAAAGCATCTGACAGATGGAGGAGATTTTGTTTTAGCTGTCTGTGCAGGAGGCAAGTCCCTTCATACCAGGTGGTGGTTTGTATATGGGTGTAGGCCTATTACCCACTAGCACCATGTTAGTATGGGAAGCACCAAGTTCACACTAACTAGAATAGTGGACTGCCATACATGTTTATGAATGACCATCAGTTTCCCACCTTAGACTCCCCCCAGACTCAACCTGACCCATGTCCAGGGCCAATGAAAGATCAAAGATGCTAGTGGAGTGTCATGCTTCTGCCAGGGAATATACCCTAACATCCGTCACCCTGTGGCAACCTTTTGAGTTCTGCTTTCATGAGATGCCATGTATTTACAACTGCTTGACAAAGCAGTATACCACTAGCAGCAGGAAACTTGTCAGACTGTTAATTGCAATGATACCAGGCAGTCTTCCTCCTGGGTGAGCCAGTGTTGGACATTCACTCTCATTCTCTCCTCATGTGGGCCCTCCATCTTCCATGCTGCTAGTTAAACACAAGTTGTCTCGGTGCAGTCAGGGCTTTATCCCACTGTGCCATAGGGCCAGGGTCTCAGTGACATGAAGTATTGGCACAATGAAACAATATTGCTACTGAGAACACTGGTGGCAAACATTACCACAATTGCTGCATCCATGAGATATATTATGACTGCCATCCAGTTTGCTTCTACCGGTAATGTTGTCTGTGGACAGTGGAAAGTCCAGAACTGAACATTCACAGGGTGTCCCACACCAAAGGCATTTGATTGCTGCAAGCACACCATCAGTGCTTCATGCCGCCACAGGGCCTGGCACCCCTTATCATGGATGGTGACATCTGTTAAGCTCTACCCATGGGACATCTCCTTAGGGTTTTCCAGCCATGGGATGGATCTAGCCTCAATGCAGCTAGGCAGCATAGTGGACACTGTCAACGGTCATACAGTGGCAGTGTCCATTGCCAGTGTCAACTGGTAGTTGTCAAACAATGACACTTCAACCCCCTTACTGGATGGTGTGATCCATGATACCCCACAATCCTCCAAACTAGTAGGCTATCAAACTCATTTCTTGTGACCATAACTCCCATGTTAGTGTTGCAGTCAGCTGCCACTGTGTCCTACACCTGTGCAAATGGTGATGATTATGCTCCTGTCATGATACCCTTCATGGGTAAGTTGCTGTCTGATGCATGCTTTGAGCAGACCCTGCTCTTCCCCACATAGATCAAGTATGCAATATCATACATCTGATTTTTCTTTGTTTTCATATCTATGGCACATAAATGTGGACCAGAAACCACTGCTTTGCCATTGCTGTAATGCACTCTACCCATTGCAGCCTTGGTGATGACTTTGATACTGCACTGCATTCACCTGTATATCTTCCTTCTCATGCTACTTCACTGCCTAATGCAAATGTCATGCCACAGTTTTATCTGGCTATATAGCCTGATTTGTGCAACACTTTGTTCCATAAAATAACAGTGATCCTTTTCAATATTTTCTTGCATATTATCAGGGCTATATTGTAATGCCCCAATGGTGGTGTCTAAACACTGGACACTAACCTTCAACAGTACAAATACATGTTCCACAATGTTTTTGTTTTCAGAATGGGTCATGCTGTGTGTCATTTCCTCCATGTTCTGTGCATTGTGAATGGGGTCACCAATAATGGCTCAAGGACAAGTCTGCCATCTCCTGCAACACGAGACATAACATTATATAGAGCCTGCTCCCAGCATACATCATAAAAATCTGCATAGCCTACTCTGCCTGATATGTGTGCACACCTACCAATCAGGTGGCCCTAAAGGAAGCTTCCTCACAAGCAATGGCATAGCTCAGATGTGTGCCAGATTTGTGTGAGTCATGTGAACTGCCCAAGTATTGCACAGACACATTATAGATTATGAACTGGGTAATACAGACTACCAGACAATTCATTCCTATTTATTTATTTCTGTGTATATGGACCTGATGGCCTTAATACCAACATGAGTGAAAACTGCATGAAGGATGTTGGGGAAGAATGCATTCTGGTATAATGCGTACATGGTGTTGCTCTTCTCCCTTAGAGTACTTTGGAACCAGATACAATCCTACACATATTGCAGAATTATGCTGAAGAACTGGTTAAGTATTCTCAAGGTGGAAACCTATGATTAGTTCATTTGTTCAGTGGAAGGTCCATGTAGCTGGGATGGTCAACTATTCATGTACCTTTGTTTTCACAGGAATGAGCATACATTGCACACCTCTTGCTTCCACTTATGGATGATACAGTCCCAATATTATTTATTTATTGACATTTGTTTACTGAGTAGGTCTGACTGAACACAGGTGCACTTTTTCAGTGGAGGCCCAGGTAGAAAAGCTCCAAGATAACACATTTAAAATAATCAATATTTACAATAACAAATTTCATAATGCAGTTTAAGTGAGTATATATTATAGTAGTCAGTATAATAAAATTTGTATTGGTATTCACAATCATTAAGATACAAGAATTGTACTGAGAATTTATAGATAGAAGAGTGGTATATAAGATAGGTAGGAGTTTGTTTGTGTCTTTCGGCTTTTCCCAGTTAGGGGTCGCCACAGCGGAACTCCGGTCCGCTAATGATTGGCAGTTGATAGGTAGGAGTAATTTAAGAAATACATTAGACTGAGGTATTAGAGGGGTAAGCAAGCTTATAGGTTCATAGGTTCATAGGTAGGTACTAGGCTATCAGCCCAAGGGCCTACGTAAGCCTAGCCAGCAAGGTTCCATAGCTTACGCCACCCAAGAAAGTTATTTTCCTGTGCCACTGTCCAGCAGAGACACAGAAGTGATCCCTGGGGTGTATTTCCTATTTCCCATCCACTCATCAAGATTTTTCTTTAAGAGTGTTAATGAAGAACTTTACTTGACATAGATGGGTAGCTTGTTCCAGAGTATAGGAAGTCTCTGGGACAGGAATCTATCCCTCCAGCATGTCCTGTTTATTGTGGTGACAAGGTTTAGGTCCCTAGAGCATGTAGCTCGGAGGGATTGGGATTTCTTTAGGTGTAGCATGTCCAACAACTCTGGGCTTGACATAGCTTTATATGTTAGGCAGAGATCACCTTGGAGTAGGCGATATGCTATGGAGTAAAGCTGGAGTTTTTTGAGGCGGTCAGTGTAGGGCATTTGCTTGAGGCCAGTAATCCTCTTTGTGAGGTACTTCTGTGGCCTTTCCAGCTGCTGCAGATGTCTTGTGAGGTACATTCCAAAAAAGGCTTAGCAACAGAATAGTAATTTGTGCTAATTAGAAGTAGGTATAGCAGTTTAAGTACTACAATAAAGTGAAGCATTAGAAGTGGATAAGCAGGTTAAATGATTTAATGCTTTAAATGGAGGTATAAGAAGGTGATGAAGGATGTTAGCAGAAGTTATGTCCCAGGCAAGGAGCAGGGACAAAGCCAGGAGGCAGACAGAAACTCTTTTAGTAATGGTTTGAAAAGATGAAGGTGTGAGATAGACCTGATTGATACAGGACACTAATTCCCATAGTGTCTCCCTAACCACTTTGAAGTGATCAGTTAGCTACTGGTCTATGAAATATTGTTATGTGAATTGTTGTTTGTATCCTCTTAACTGGCAAAGTTGTCTACAGTAGCACTGACTCAAAGAGCGACTACCAATACATGATGTTCAGCCATTGCCACTGCTATAAATAACGTCCCCATCATGTTTTCTATAAATCATGGCATTCAAAATGAGTGAGAATGATCATACAGCACTTATTTTATTTGTCAATTTTAGTCTCCTGCAGTTGCATATTTTGTCTCACCCATTTACTTGGGATGTGTCTTATTTACCTGTTATTATGTGGTTAGTCATAACATCGAAACCTCAAAATCGTGAAGACCAAAACTCTGATATGAGAAGCATGAAACTTAAAATTACAAACTGCATAAGCTTTCCCAGGGCAAGTAAGCACTTGCCCAATGTGGGGAATTATGCTCTTTCTCCACTGCAGTGTGATCCTGGAGTTGGTATATATAGTTGGCGGGGATGTGTGGGGCACAGCCCCCCACCTAGATGGGTTTTAGATAGTGCAGCGTGTTTTAATGTTGTGTTGGGTAAATATTTACTTGCCCTGGGAAAACTTGTGCAGTTTGATATTTTAAGTTTCATGATTCTCGTCTTAGTATTTTGGTTCTCGGGAGTCTGAAATTATGGTATTTAAAAGCAGATCCAGTTATTCACAAGCATTGCATATCATGTAGTTTGACCAATACTCTTTCATATTTTTAGTGTATTTTAATAACCCATACCCTGCACATGTCCACTTTCTATGCTATTTGGTGATGTGTCCTGCACTAACCTTCTATTGAATCCCATCTAGTATGTGGTACTTAAGTTTTTCTGCCTCTTTTTGTTGTGTTCTGTCTTAGCGAGTGGTTCCATAAACTTTTGAATTTATGTTACAACTGGTTCAGTGTAATCCTTTCATGTCTGATAAGTCTTTTAAAATGGAATAAATATTGGTTGTATTCAGGGCCGGTATTAGCATTTTGGATGCCCCTAGCAAATGTCAAGCTGTGGGCCCTCTGGGCACTTCCAAACTAAGTATCACTCTGTCACTGCCACCCCTCCAAAGAAACCTTTTAGTTGATGCTGAAATGTTTTAGAAGTAGTATGCACAGAATGAGCTGTATCTGCAGTGCTCTTATACTATGACAGGCTTGTGATCTACACTATCTGAGCACATTTCACAAAGGGACATTAACAGTCACCAGCATTTAGTTGCAATGATGATCCATTACAACAACCCCATGTACAAGGCCGACCTCGGGTGATATGACCCCTTAGATAAAGGGCTCCATAGTCCCCCACTGCCTACTGTTTTGCCTACTGCACACATTATACAGTCCTTCCCCCATCTCAGGCTCTCCACACCACGCACATTACTTTTTTCTTCCTTTTCTCACAATTTGCCTTACTCTTCAGCTTTTTCAAGAAGCCATTACTTTCTATATGTTTGGAAGTGCATTTTGAAGTTTTTTTTTTCTTTTTACACAACTTTTTTATCTGGTAATGGTTTGAACAGAAATGATGATCAAGGAAATACATTCAGTGTTGCTGTTCAACATTAGTTTTCCTTGCATACTTTCAACACACCATTCTTGACCAAAACAACACAGTAATAACCAATTATGAAATAACTCGATTAAGCTGGGGCCTCCAGAAGCCATAGGGTTATAGATACTGTGAGATGCATTTTTGAGCATTTCCCAACCTTTTAATACAAAGGTGGCCTGAATAAAAATCACGAGTAAAAAATAATTTCAGCCTTATTTTTTTCTTTCATGGATGACACAAATTATGCCCAAAGCATAATGTTCAAAGCTGGCAAAACAGTAGCTCACAATAAACAAGACAATTGTTGTAAGGATACACAAATCCTATCTAGGAATACTGTCTGTCTCCCTAACCACCCAAAAAAATAATTACTGCCTCTGCATTCCTCTGTTGGTAGATAAGGAAGAAATCAGAGGTTCAAATGGTCACGGTCATGCATTTCAAGTGACTGCTACCATACATATATACAGCATGCCTCCACACTTCTCACCCCAATCCCCAAAGGCAGCCACCCATATACGTACTTGATGTGTGATTGTGAAAAAATAATATTCCACTTTGTTGCTTCTGAAGAGTACAATACCCCTACACACTCTATAGTAACTTTCTTTGTACATCTCTGACGTCTGTGGGAAAAGTAAAAGAAATAATGACCACACTGTCCCCTGCTCAAACAGAAGCTGTGCAAACCTCTGCAGTTAAACTGTGATGAAAATTAAAGTAATGACCAGACAATCCACACCCCTCTCCCCCCACACACATACATAACATGCAGCAACTTTTGGTACATACAAACATCTGAGCAGGGATGGTTTTAGAATGGGGGCAGTTGAGGGCTGAGGCCACAATAAGTCCATGTTAAAATCTGTTTATACAGTTTGGGGTGTGAGAGTACCAGTATCAAAGAATATCTAAGTGTTTGAATGTTCTGTGGTGTATTTTACACCTTACTTTTGAAATATAATTACTTATTAACTGCATTTTTTACTGCTACCTAGAAGAGTAGTGTACGTGTCCTGGCCAAATCAGTAATATCTTTTACACAGACATACACACGGGCAATCACACACACACACACACACTGTATCTTCACATTCAAGGAAAAATAGGAAAAGGAAGTAATTCTATTTCACCTGCTTCATGTTTTTGAGGTACTGAGTTTAACCACAGCACACAGACAGACATACACTGACAGGGAGGGCATGTAGATGACACATAGCTAAGAACACAGCCAGTGCAAAGAGCTGTGTGAAGGCAATGCTACTCGTTGCATCACAGTGGCAATGAACAGTTGTTTTCACACATCGTCTTCCTGCCAAATAACAAAATATAGTCACCAATCATGTGTAAGGTCTATGGTTGTGATGGCAAGTGAAAGAAAATATGGCCAGCTTGTTACTTTTAAATGCAATACAACCCCCACACACGCAAGCATAATGACACTGTTGATAATGTTTGTAACTAGAAAGTGAAATAAATTATAGCCAGCTTGTTGCTCTTACACTGTAGTACAGACATGCACATACACACACACACACACACACACACACACACACACACACACGCAAAAAGCCATAGCAATACTAGTTTTGCACTTATTTCTGCAAATAGCTGATACTGCCACACCAGATCAGTAACTGTTGTTTAGCAGTCATCCAACAGCAGCAGGGGTAAGTCGCTTCTATTTAGTAATGCACACCTGTCACTGTCCTTGATTTCACTATAGACTGTCCCTGATTTTGTTCCATAATTTTGCCCTGCCTCTAATAAAAATGTTTGATTTGCTGGTAAATCATTCAGGATTATAGTTAATAAATCCAAACATCAGAGTTTCATACTTCTTATTGTCCAAAAATGCATGTTGATGCAAAATGTGTTATACTTTTAACTATTTTAAGTGAGTTAGAGTAAGATATAAAATAGGTTCCTGATTTTGAGCTTTTATTCTGCTATTATTTTTGGCTTTGCCCAGATTTTTTTAATAAACAAGAAACATCTTTATTGAATTATCACTTATGACATAGACAATCATAAATTTATATAAATGAAAACAAACCATATTGACATACTTTCAGTTGCAAACATTATACATCACATATAATCTTCTATAGTATACAGTCATTGTCAGTCAAACATTATAAACAGCTCATTCAATTTCTGCCTTCACTTAAACCTCATTCCTCCTCCAAAATGTTATTCTGCATACACTGCTCCCACAATTCCCATTTTTTTCTACGTATTTTGCTCATACCCTTTTCTAAAGATCCTACTTCCAGTTCTTTTACCTCTGTTACTATATTCACTACTTTTAGTACATTTGATTTAGACTTCGATTTCTATTTTCCAGTAGTTGCTTTTTTTGGCAGTCACCTGAATTAAACTAAGCAAGGCCTTACTCTTTATAGACAATTCTGATTCTGTATCACAGCAGCAAAAAAAAAAAAAATCATTTTCTTAGTTACACCAATTTGCTTACCCAGTATTTATTTCTGGCAAGTAGTCTGCAGGGAATTTTTAAAGTCTGCTAACCCATTGCACTCCCAAAAAATATGTTCCCAGATACCACTTTCTTCCCCATCAAACCTCCAACATTTGTAATCTACCTGTGGAAAAATTCTTTGGAGCCTAGACTTTGTTGCATATTTAGGAGCCATACATATATATATATATACCCTCCAATCGTTTCTTTGAGAATTGCTTCTCCAATCTCTGTTCCCAACCCTTTCTAACCTCCTCTGATTGGTTCCTATAGTTATCATGCAATATTTTATATGCCCTACTAATTATTCCTTTCTAACAGTAGCTTCTGTTCTAGATTCTACTAAAAACTCTGCCAGTGCTGGTCTTTTGCTAAAGATTCCCTTATTTCTTTCTCTTTGCCTATACTCTGTTATCAATCCTTAATAGGGCAGGCATTCTCTAGTCTGCAGTCCAAATTAATTCTTGGCCTCTTCCCATTCTATTACAGTTCCTTCTCTGATTATTTGCTCCCAATACCTTGGTTCCCATGCCAGTTTTCTCCAGTAAATTCCAGGCCCTCTTGCCTATTCTCTGTATACCTAATTGCAGTCATCCATATCAGCAGAATATCCTTTCTCCATTCCTGTGTTGGCTTATTTCTTAGAATACTTTCTGCTTCTTTATGAATATAGTATTTTGTATGGTTATTGTTATTCTCCTTAAGGATCTGCATCCAAAAATCTCAGTCTCTTCTTGTTTCTTGAGCTTCTCCCTGTTCATCATCATCACTTTCCACTTTAAATTATAGCTTTTTGCTGTGTAGCTCTGAAATACCTCTGCAAATCAGATAATCCCAAACTACCTTGTTCTACTGGAAGGATCAGCTCAGCCCACATGACTCTTTCCCTCTTCTCCTCCCAGACAAAATTCTTGAACTCTTTATTAATTGCTATCCACAACTTCTCCTCTGGTTAATAAAAATATGCCCAACCTCAGTAAAACTAAAGGGACTAAAAACATTTTCACTGCTTGTCTCTTGCTATCCATATCCGTAAAACAGACCTTCTGAGTTCTCATTTTTTTGTATTATATTTTAGTCAGATGCCTAACATTATTCTTTTTAATCCATACTCCTACATATTTCATTTTTATCATGTCCCCATAAATATGGGTATTGCTGAAACTATTTGTATGTGGGTACATAGTTTACAGCTATTGCCTTTGTTTAATCTTCATTAATTTTGTATCCCAAAAAAAGACTTGAAACTCTGAGAATGTACCACCACACTGAAATGTCCTTTTTCTGGGTTTATCGGGTAAAAAGAAATATCATCTGCAAATAAAACCAACTTTTCTTGATTACTATACCAATTATTTCCTTGAATTATAAGTCCCATTGTCCAGAATTGTTGAGCAAATAAGTTGATAGTTATTGTATCTGGTGTTTTATTGGTATTTAAAAAACTTCCAGAAAGAAGATCGGAAGCATCAGCTCTTCTTAAAATCTAAGGTATGCACTGAGATCAATCACTCTGGGCTACTGATGTTTAGTGCTTACCTTGCTCATGTTCATTCTCCAATTATCAGCTTTGTCCTAACAGGGTCATATCACAACATTGTTTCAGTTAAAGAGCATAATCAGAAAACAAATACATTTTTCTTCTCATTTTCCCCAACCAGCAGCAGCTTTTGTGGGGTCCCCATACTGTTAAGGATGATTAAGGAGACCCTTCTATAGCTACAGGTATTACAGGTGCTTAAAGCAGGCTATGATGTTAGTTTTAGAGGGCAGAGTATCCACCAGCAGGATTTAAGTAAGCCAAGGACACTATGTCAGTGGTGAAATATTGAAATTTTGAAGCCTGTCACGCGACAAAACACTGTTGCTATAACCAGAGATACCTCTGAATTTTAAAGTCAATATAAGAAATATTATTACCCACCTGGTTTATTAAGTACACAAGATTGCTATACTACAAACACAATAAACTCAAGTTTTATCATTTGAAGAAAGATGAAAAAATCTTTATTGCATTTTCTCTCTAATAATCCAACATATTGAATTAGGAAACCTGACAAGGGAGGGGGTGTGGTAATCATGGAAACCACTGATTATGAGGCATGTATGGCTAGTATTTTAGGAAAGGAAGAAAAATATTCTACTCTATCCACGAATGAGATTAACATTGCTTACACAAAAATAGGTTTTACATTAAATGATTATTTTATGCAGGATACTATAGACAATCAGTTATTTGAATTTTGATGGTAGACCATCCCTGCATTCCTGTTATATTCGGGATACCTAAGATTCACAAGTCCATAGATAACCCCTCATTAAGGCCAAAAGTGGCAGCCTGGGGCTCAAAGACACAATCATTGGCCATTTTTATTGACAAGAAAAAATCATTTATAAACAACATTAGTTATATATCAAAGGATTCATGGGAATTTCTCAAAAATATTAATCCGGAATTTTACCATAAAGACTTATTAGCTGTAACCATTGACAATGCAGATTTATTTTCCAGTATTCCACACATTGCACACATTGTGGGTCTTGAATGGTTCAAGGAAATACTGTGGAGAAGTATCTAACTAATGTAGATACTGTCTTACTTGGTGAGCTCATGGAATTGATTTTAGACAACAGTTTTATGTATTTTAATGGGGAGTTTTACAAACTAATGGCATAGCAATGTTAGCTTGGTGTGCCCCCATTTACACAAATTTAGTATTATATTATTGGGAAAAATAAATTTATATTGAATTCAAGTATGCCTTGGAAAGGTATTTTTACACTAAGTCCTAGATTATATACGTATTTTATGAAAAGGTACAGTTGATAACCTTAAGGATTTTTTGAATATATCAATGGAACCACTTTATTTTTGAAATTTACCCATACTTATTCAAGTCAGAGTATCAACTACCTAGATGTTTTGTATACAAACACAGGACCAACCACAGATTCCATTCTAAGGTATATAGGAAAGATATATTTTCTTATTCCTAACTCCATTATTTAAGTGAACATCCCTCCTATCAAAAGAAGGGCATTATTAAAGGACAGGGTTGCCTGAATGACATCCAATTATAAGGACGTTTTAGAAGTTGAATACATCAGGCATTTATTTTTAGAAAGGGATTATCCCTTAGAATTGATATTCAAAATGGAACAAGAATTTGTTGAAGGATGGGGTAAACAATCTGAACCCATTTTGAGGAAAGGGGGAGAAGTGGTTAGTAATAAATCTGATCTTGATCCAACAATGAACAAAGCATTTGTGTACACTTTCAATTCTAAATCTAAAGATATTGAAAATATTATTGACAAACACTGTGGGATGTTGACATGTTTTCCGGGTATTAAAGACAGTATACCCCCTAAACCAAGTTTTGTAAGGAGAAGGAATAGAAATCGTGTAAGGAAATTTTGGAGAACACCACTGGAAGAAATAAGTTAAAAAATAATAACAGATTAGGTACTTTTAAATGTGGAGCCTATAACCAATGTGCTTATATACACAACGAGGACCAGACATATTTAGAAGCAAGGAATATAATTACTGAATCCACAGGCCATTTTAATTGTAATAGTAAGGGGGTAGTTTACCTAGTTTGGTTTGTGGGTTGCACCAGTTTTTATATAGGGAAAATTGAAAGAATTCTCAAAAAAACATATATATGATGTGGAACATGGTAATGAGAATAATGCCTTGTATAAACACACCAGGCTATGTGTTCAGAGTAAGTTTAGATTCTTTGCACTAGAGCAGGTCTCCCTGGGGGGATTCTGGGAAAATAAGATTGGTTACAAAGAGTTAATGTGGCAACTTAGACTGGATGCAGGGACATCCACTAGTATGAATGACAACATCTCCATCTCTAGCATTTTTAAAAATGTGAGCAGCCAAGTTATACTTTTATGGTTTTAACATAAACTTATATTATATAATACGATATATTAATTATATAACCAACAAGCAATGGAGTTCTGGAGCAATGAATAAACCAATAAACAGAAAAAAACTCCAGTAACCCAGGGCACCAATAAAGGCAGTGCAAAAACAAAGTAGAAGTAATCTCAACATGAAGTTGTAAAAAAGATATTTTAATCGGGTCTATATTAAATCAGTGAACGCTTAAAAAAGTGAATGCTGATTTATCGACTCCATGTAAGGGAAAGCTTACAATCCCGAACATTCAGAACAGTGATTTTTTTCCAAGGGAAAAAAAAAACACTGTTCCACAAAAAAATAAAAAATAAAAATAAAAACTTCAAACCATTACGTAAAGTAGGGGGCTTTGCCCCCACACCCCCCAATGTAGGGGTCTGTGCCCCCCACCCACCCCCCTACTTAAATATAGCAACTCTGAGATTGCACTATAGTGATGAAAACAGCAAAGTAACGGAGGTGGCCAAGCGATTTCTTTCCCAGGGAATGAAATCGCTTATATGCCATTTCGCTATTTTGCTGTTTCATGCCTTCAAGTTCGATCAAGACGCATTCGAAGGAATGCATCTTCGATTATATAATAGGAACCCTTTTAATCACTCGTAGACAACCACATAACATGGATACATAAGTAGGTATTTAGCGCTTCTGTCTCCTAACAGGAAACTTCATCAGCATCTCAGATTCTGATGAAGTTTCCTGTAAGGAGACGGAAGTGCTAAATCCCAACTTATGTATCCATGTTATGTGGTTGTCTACGAGTGATTAAAATATCTTTTTTTTTTACAACTTTGTGTTGGGATTACTTCTACTTTGTTTTTGGACTGCATTCATTGGTGCCCTGGGTTACTGGAGTTTTTTTCTGTTTATTATACTAACTATATAGAGTTGTGATCTGTTTTTTGAAGTAGGGTAGGTAAATGTTTGATAATAGTAAAAAATTAAAAAATACAAGTAGGATTTTATTTATTTATTCATGATTTTTGGTCTTAAATACACATACATAGAATACACAATTAATTGATTTTTTAATTGGACTGGGATTATCACATGGGCACTGTGGTGTCTGTATAAATGTGAAATGGTCATTACACTTTATTGTTCTGATGAAATCTAACATTTATAAGACAAAAGCACTAAACTATATGATGTATCATTATATCTTTTAATAAAGTGTGGATTCTGTTGATTCCCCAGTGGTTTCATGGTATATGCTCACAGTTTTATGGTGTTATAGTGTTTACACTGTATGCCTGAAAGTAGCTGTGCAAGGCTCCACAAACTAAACAGATGTTCCGCTAAACTAAATCTAAGGATCTCATCTATATTCCTAGGAATATCAGAGCATTTACAGTGCATTTCTTACATCCCCGGCCCTGAAAGTTAATGACCTTATCTGTGTTTTTTAGGAGTCCCAGGACATTTACATTGTACACTCTGCCTTTCAATGGCACTAGCTGTGCAAGGCCCATACTACCAGTCTACAACACGAGACATAAAAATTATATGGGGTCTGCTCCCAGCATGCATCCTAAAAGTCTGAATAGCCTATTCTGCCTGACAATGTATGTGCACCTACCAATCAGGTGCCCTAAGGGAAGCTTCCTCACAAGCAACATTCATACAGGTCAGTTGTGTGCTACACAAAGTAAATGGATGCCCCCTTGTCATTGAATCGAAGAACCTCATCTGTGTTTCTTTAGAGTCCTGGGGCATTTACCTTACATTTTAGGGACATTACCTGTGCAAGGCTCTACAAACTAGATGAATGCTCCCCTGCCCCTAGAGGTAAGGGACACATCTGTGTCTATTTTGGAGTTCCACTGTATTTATCATGTATACTTTACCTTGTAAAGACACTAGCTCATAAGGGTCCATCTACAAGCCTACATTCACTATCTTAAGACTAAGATCCACAAACTAAATGAGCACTCCCCCCACCCCTGAGACTAAAGATTTCAACTTTGTTTCTTTCAATTCCCAGGGTATTTACAGTATATATCTTACCCTTCAAGGCACTGGTTGCGTCAGGTCTGCACTACAAGCCCAAATGTAGTAGTTTAAGACTAAGTAAAAGCTGTTCTCTGTGCCATAGTATCACTTGTTTCAACTACCTAGGTTAGCTTTGCTACCCATGGCACAATACGAAGGGGATCTCTCAACTCTTCTTTGTTGTTTTTTTAGAATTGTATTCTCATTCCTAGTCAGGCTGCATTGCATTTTACTTCCTACTCTAGCTGCATTTAAGTTTTTCCCTTATTCAGTCAATGAATTTTCCATTTGTGGTATCTAACTGCATTTTGTCTCTTTTTTTATCTGCCCTCTCTTTCTTCTTTAGCTCCTCTTTCTGACCACCCTTTCTGATCACTGCAGCCTCCATTGTAAGAGTACACACTTTCTTTTCACTCACTGATTTTTCACTATTTACTGTTAGTTTCCTTGAGAAATTTGTGCATGCCTGCAGGTGTATACATATTCCAGGGGGTTGGGTACTCTAGCTTTTCTGCTCTAGCACAGACTCCAACAGGATCCTGTGTATTTTTCTCTTAGTTATCTTAATGGTGTCTCCAGTATAGAAGACTACCTGCTGTAAACATTATATATTTTTCAGCCACACACAACTCTCAACAACCCCTTCAATTTCTGCCTTGGGTATTATGACACTCCATTTTTTAAGGTATGACAGTAGTTTTTGTGCATTTATTCCTCTATGAATGCAATGTTACATGCTGTCTGTTTATTATAAGGATTTTTTAAAACTGTTTCAGGCATAGCTGTGGTTCACTTGCCCCCATAGTTGACCACACTCAGCCTGGTAGTACTGCACACAGTTTTACAATACGTTTCCTGGTCAGCTTGTACTATAATACATAACTGCTAACAGCTAATACATTTATTTTTTCCACCATGTAATACAAAATAGAGCTAGGGTACTTTTACAGTGTAACTGCATTGTGATGCAGTTATTGTGTGCAAGACTGGTAAGTGTTCCTACCATTACAGCTGCAGTTGCCCTGACTCCATCTTTGTTAAAAACTGTTGCTAATCTCTGCATCATAGTATGTAAGGTGCAATGCCCTCTAAAACATCAGAGTTGGAAGATGGTTCCAGTTTCTGAAGCATTAACAAGTCAAAAGATGAATGTATTCAGCACCTCTGTGGTTATTCTTGCAGTTAGTGCACATTAACTATTGCTGCAATTTTATTAACTAGTTATGAGACAGGTAGTAGTGTGAGGCTACTGAACAATTTTACTTCATATAAATGAGTTTAAACCATTTGCATTCGGTGGTGGAGAGGAAACTTTGTCATATTGCCAGAAAGCAGTCAATTTTCTCCAGACTTACTGAGTTCATTGTTTATATCCTGTTCAGCTAGCATGTCCACTTTATAATAAAGGGGCATCTAAAACAACAGGGGATTGTAACAGCATGTTATTACCAGCATTACTGCTGTTCTGGTTCTACTCTTTGCCACTTGTTTTTCCACTAATGCTGCAGCTTATATACACAAGGCCATACTGAAAAATACTCAATATCTGTGTGCCCATTTTCCCCTGAGTTCCACAAATTAAATGGCTGCGGCTCTTGAAGCCAAAGACATCATCTCTAGTTCTTTGGCATCTCAGGGAATGTAGAGTGTATAGCATACTTTTCAAGGGCACTAGCCATATAAGGTCCCAACTATAAACTTACATTTAATAGATTAAAACTAAGTAAAAGCTATTCTCTCTAGCCATGGTACCACTTGCTTGAATTGACAGGGTTAACTTTGATGCCTGCAGCATGATAGGAAAGGGCTCTCCCAACAATCCATTCTTGTCTTTTAGAAATGAATTTTCTTCACTGCTTGGGCTGTATTTAGTTTCCCCCTCTTCTTACTATAGATTTTTCTTTTTAATATACAACTGCACTTCTTTCTGTCCTCTGTTGCTCCTTTCTCCCCTGGCCACACACACTCTTTCTCATAATTGCACCCTGCACACTTCCATTTCACTCACTGTCTTCCCCCTCTCTCTTTACTGATGGTTTCCATGGAAACTTATCCATAGCCCACACTGCTTTCTACTCTACTCCCATTCCACCCATATATATATATCTGCTCTACTCCAGCAGGATATGCCTCCCGACTGTGACAATCACAGACCACCATATTACCATAACTATTCAACCAACTGTAAAAAACCACAGTCCTGGCATGACAACGTTTGCCCTCTCACTCCAACAGTCCCTTTAGCACTCTCCATCTTAACATCATTCTTGCAGCCCCTGGCACACACCTGCTGATTTTCAGCCTTTACAACAAGGGCCATCATAGTCTTATGTCTCACTGGTACCCCTCTTTGACTTTAATAATTCCTCAACTAAAACTCTTATGAAATTCTTGCCATCCTATTTAGCCTTCACCACCAATGAAGCAAGCTCTAACAGGGAAAATTGGATCCCTTTCATATATTATTCCACTTTTGCTATTCTTCTCTACCTATGCCTCTTCCTCAGAGAAAACTTTTAATTCTCTATGCTTGCCTCACTTAAACCCTATCACCTTACCATCCTAACAACTTTACTAAACTTGAACTCTCTGTAAATGTCAGTATAGCCATTAAGGATGCTTTCTTCACTCATAAACAACTCTGGTTACACATATCAACCTCCTAATTTAGCTTGTATTTATCTATCCTTTCCCAAAAAGTAAATTAACTAAAACCTGCTTTCAGATTGTAAAACATACTAGATCTGGAGGTATTGATAGAAATCCTGGTCCTCTTACCACAGCTCATTTGGAATGAAAATGTGTCCTACTAAACATTAATAGTATTAACAACAAATGATCTCAACATGAATCCTGGTTATTTACAAAAAACTTAGATATTATTGCTATGACAGAAACATGTCTCAAGGACACATTCTGTCCCTCAAGCTATAGTCATAATAATTACCTCTTCTATGACAGACACAGTAACAGAATCTGTGAAGATACCAGTCTTACTGATAACAAAAAAGTCCATATCAGTTCTAAAATATAGCACCTCTAACTCGCTTAAATATTATATTCCCCAGTTCTCATATATTCCACAGTCTTCAGCTTGGGGCCATATACATTCCCTGCCATCATCTACACCGCTCCTTTGAAATACTATAAAATATATGCGGTCTACCAATCGTCCTAGAAACACTATTCTAGTGGGTGATTTCAACATAAATGCCTCAGACCTACCTAGTACCCACCTAAAAAGACTTCTTATAGCTCTTAGTCTTATACTATTAGTGAATGACTCTACCAGACTAAACACATCAGGAGGACTGGACTCAACATTAGACCTTATTCTTGCTAATGTTCCACACAGATTTATAGTCCTTCATCCTTCCAAAAGACAGGAGTGACAATTGCTCAGTTACATCAGCTTGGTCATTCAATACAAGCTCACAATCATCTGTATTTAACAAGTCAATCTATCCCTGAAAACATAAAACATTTGCTAACTATGCATATACAGGAATCTGACTGGAAATGAACCTTTAATACCAAAAGCCCTAAGACAGTATACTCCTGTTTCAAAAACATTCTACATATTCTTCCCTAGAAAGAAACAAAGAGAAGAGCAAAAGGTAATACTTGCTCCTGGTTATCTTCTGAAATAAAATCCCTCCACAAAGAAATTCAGACTTGTATAACTGGAAGAAATAGCTTCAAAATCAAATTAGCTTCAAAACCATACCTTATGTAGCAATTAACTTAAAAAAGTGCAGAACACTTGCCAAGTCCACCAGTGTTATATTATCTCAGAAACCAGCAGACTGAGGACCTAACTAGCAGAATGAATGATTGATTCCCCATCCACACCTTATTCCCTCATCAGTTACCTATCTCCTAATAGCTTAATAGACTGTTGTCTCTAAAGATCCAACTCACCTTTACTCCCAGCTCTATAATTCATCTGATTATATTCCAATCTTCTGTTTTAAAAACATCTCCCACGCAGCAGTCCTCAAACTGCTAAACAAGCTTAACATAAGATCCTCCCCCCAAGCAGTATTATATATCCTGCTAAGCATTTAGTAAATGTGAAAAGATATTTATTACCAATAATAAGGAAAAATATAGCATCAAACATAAACTGATTTAACCAGTATTATCAATAACTATAGGAGGTGAGAAGTACCACTTTTTAAGCACTTTCTTTTATTTTTATTTTTAATTTTATTTTTACACTTGTTAACTGGATAAGTACACAGGCCCATGAGACCTTTTCAGGTACGACCTAGGCCCATTGGGCAATAATAGATTAGACTGATACAAGAGAGATATTTATTTGCAGTTTGTTTACCAGGATAGTCCATTGGGCCACAAGGAGCCTGTTTTCAATGGAGTCCTGGGGAGAAAAGCTCCAGAAAATTACATAGTACACATTGCACATATACATTACAGATTATCTCATAGGAATACAAAGTAAATATGATAAGAAAAGGTTAACAATGATAGAATACATCAGTATAGTTCATTAAACAGCAATAAAAAACACTTTTTTTTTAAAGAAAAGTAGCAGCATAGGGTAACTGTAAAGTAGTTGGTCAAATAGTTCAATAGAGCTGTGGAACTATAGGAGGCAGTGATGGTGTATTTAGTTCTAGGAGCGTAGGAAGTGGTATTAGAAGGATTAGGTAGGATGGGAACAGGAGCACTTTCAAAGTGAAGTTAGGTGTGAGTGCAGTAAGGTTTTAAATGAGGAGAGACTGCTGGTGATGCGGATAGGAGATGGTAGAGAATTCCAGAGGCATGCAAGAGAGAAGGGCAATAGGTGATTCCCAGCTGGACGTGTGGGTTTGTGCAATTTAATTAGTTTTTGGGAATTAGATCTTAGAAGTCATTCTGGTTCATGCATTTCAAAGATAGTAGCTAGGGAGGGACAAAGAGAGGGGTTGTAAATAAGTTTGTGTGCTTGGATGAGTTGGGTATAAGTGAGGAGGTTAGGCTGCTCAAGCCAGTTTAGTTGATGAAGAGAATTACAGTGGTAAGAAATGGCTCTGTGACCTGCCGCAAATTTTGATATCTTGTTATAGCAAGAGGAGAGTTTTGTTTTGAGGGATTATTGCAGGTTGATGAGGATAGATGCACCATACAGGAGGGATGGGATGAGATAAGTATTGGCTAGTATGAACCTGGTGGAAGGAGAGATATAACGATTATGGTGGTATAGCATACCAAGTTTTTTGTGGGTTTATTTTATATTACTTGTAAATGTTTGTCGAATTTTAGTTATCTATGAGTACTCCTAGTAGTTTACTGTCAGAGACTATTTCTAGGGGAGTATTGTTTTTGCTGGTGATTATGAATGAGTATTTGTCTAGGGAGGAGGTTTTGGAGGCGGTGAATAACATAAGTTTAGTTTTGGTTGAATTAAGAGCCAGATGGTTGTCTAGCATCCACTGCTCAGTAGAGGAGAAGGTGCTTTGGGTAAGCTTATTTAGAGTGGAGATAGAAGGGGAGGAGCAGATAATGGTGGAATCGTCGGCATATTGGATGAGGCTGGAGTTTGGAATGGCTTGGTAGAACTTGTTAAAGAATATGTTGAATAGTAGGGGGCCTAAAATGGAACCTTGGAGGACACCTGTGTGAGTATTAAGGAAGGGTGATGTGGCTTTATTCCATTTGACTGCTTGTTGTCTGGTTGTGAGGTAGCTGGAGAACCACTTGGTACAGGAAGGGGATAGGTTTAGTTTGGAGAGTTTATTAAAAAGCAGGTTGTGCGAAGTAGTGTCAAACTCCTTGGAGAGGTCGAGGAGAAGGGTGGACATGAAATGGCCGGAATCACAGGCATTGTTAATTGTTTCAAGGAAGGAGAGGAGGGCAGTGGAGGTGCTATGACCAGGTCTAAATCCATGCTGTGTGGGGGTAAGAAGCTGGTTGTTGATGAGATAGGGTAAGAGTTGTTGGTGGATACATTTTTCAAGAAGCTTAGAAATACGGGATAAGATAGCAATAGGGCGGAAGTTTGGAATGCCATTATTATTGCCTCCTTTATGTAGAGGAATAATAAAGACTTTCTTCCAGAGCTGGGGGACCTGGCTTGCTGAGACAGACCAATTAATTAGAATGCTGATAGGGAGAGCAATGGCTTCTGCGTCTACTTTTAGGAAGTAGGAGGGAATTTCATCAGGGGCATTGGAACCAGGTTTTAATTTTAGGAGAAGTTTTTTTATGGTGGATATAGAGATGGGATTGATAGAGAAGGGTGGAGGTTGGGGCTAGGGATGCTAGAGGAGAAAGGGATGGGTGCAGGCTGAGGAGGGGTCACAGACGTGTTGGTGAAGTATGATGTTAGCTTGCTTATGGACTCCATGAAGAAAGAGTTAAATTGGGTGGCAAAGTCCACGTCAGAGGCATCTGGGTTAGGACAAGGGGTTTCTTTTTCCCCGGATTGATGAGAGATGAGATTCCTTTCCAAAATAGTTTGGGATTGGTGTTGTGGTTGGTTTGGAGAGTGGAGAAATAGGATATGCGGTCTGAGGTAATAAGTTTTTTTACTTTATTTCATAGTGTTTTATAATTGTTAAGGGTGATAGTGGTTTTATTTTTATGGTAATGTGTCCAGGCTTTGCCACGGAGTCGCATAGTATCCAAGGTGTTTTTGGTTAACCAGGGTACAGGGTTACTTTTTGTATGTTTTGTTTTTAGAGGGGCAAAGGAGTTGAGCAGGTTTGGGAAAGTAGAGTTAAAGTAGGAAAGAGCATTATCTAGGGGAAGAGTCTTTAATAGGTTTCAGTTTGTGCTTTTTAGTGCATTTGAGAAGGTTTCAGAATTGAAGTTTTTTAGGCAGCAAGTGGAAATATAGGTGTGAGTTAGTTGTATGGAAGAGGGGAGATGGCGGGCAAAAGTGGGGAAGTGGTCAGCTAGTGGGTCTGGGAGAATACCACTATCAGAGATATAGTGAGGATGGGGTACTAGAATCCAGTCTATTGTACTTCCAGTAGTGAAGTTCTTGGAAGGCCTGGTAGTGGAATTGATTAGTTGCGTAAAGTTATATAAGTTAATATTGAGTGAGTTAGTGGGAGATTGGATTGTGGCCCAGTTTATGTTCACATCTTCCAGGATTATGGTTTTGTGAGTAATGTTGGTGGAGAACCTGGAGAGAATATCTTCAAGGGATGAGATATTGCCAAGAGAAGGAAGAATCAAGGTAAAAAAAAAAAAAAGCAGAGTGTAAGGTAAGTTCAGAGGAAAATATGCAAGGGGGGGTAAGGGATGTTCTAGCAGTGGTAAAGAGAAAGGATTAGAGTGGTTCACAGAGGTAAAGATGGCGCCACAGGAAGGAAGGGAAAGTTAAAGAGTCTGGGGGAGGGGTTGGAAAGAAAAAGTGAAAGAAACTGGGGGAGGGGTTGGAGAGAGTGGAGATGGATGTCACAGTGGCCTAGCTGGTTGGAACCAGTACTGACAGGCCCAGGTCAGCAGTGTGAAACAGCATGGAAAAAAAAAATCAGAAAGGAAGCAACTGTGAAAATCAGAGTTGAAGAGGTAAGGAGAGAGCAAGGCAGAGATGGAAATGTTGCAGATATAAATCTACAAACAGGAAAAAAGGGTACAGAAGACGTACTAGGGGTTAAGTAACATTCTAGAATGTGGCTGGCAACATTAAACCTACATATACTTAAACTATTGAGAGTTAAAATAACATTAAACTAAAAGCTATTGATACTATTGCTAGTTAAAGCAACAAAGAATATGGTAGACTGCTGGTGCTGTGCGGCCTCCTAGTGGCCAAAGTAAGTTACTACAGACAAAAAAACTAACCTGGGTGTATGCTCACCTTTCCTGTAGTAATACTTTAAATAAGGAGCAGTTCACTTTTTAAAAAGCAGATAGTCTTAAAAACACATTCAAAGTGTGAATAAATTACAGTAGAAAGAACACCTACAGTTGAGATAGAAAGCTGTGACTTTTAGTTTGTTTTTGGGGCTGCTTAAGGCAGGTAACTTAAGCAGATTTATAACACTTTCACAAGATATTTTGCTGGGCAAGTCTGTTGGGCAGGGGATGACCACAGAGTGTTTTACCTGTCGGGAGAAGCTGCAAGAGATAAGGGGGAACACATACAAAAGGTTATACCAAGAAAGTAAGAAAAGACACGAGAGACCAGACCTAGAAAAACCCTAGAGAATCAGAAGGATACGTGAGGTATAATCAACTGAACTACACAAGCAAAGCATATAGGATCACAAATGACAGTAATGTAATAAGGAAAAAACATATTTTCAGCAGCAGAAGAAAATGAGCATTTAAAGTCAAAAGGAATGAAGAAGACTGGAAAATTATGTACTTTAAGGTAATTAAGAAAGATCTTAATAGAATGAACAGACTAACAGACTAAATGTAGTTAGGAACTACTAAGCATAAGGAAATGTGAGTAGGGAGAAGTAGACTAAGAGTTACAAAGCAGTAGCAGTTAGACAGTGAAGGAAAGGTTTAATCTAGTATACAACACTGAAATGGTTACTTAAGATGGTTTCTTAGTAACGTATCTGGGCCAGTGGATGTTTTTGCCTAAGTGATGCACCATACGTAACAGAAAATGATTCAGAATCATATTAATGGGCACATGCAATATACTGCTGGTATCCACCTTAGGCCCTGAAAGAAGCCTGTGGCTAGGATGCTAAGAGCTGTCCTTATCTTCTTTTTTACCAGTATGTACATCTGTATCATGACATGTGTCATCAACACAGTGAAGTGTGTGAGCATCCCTACAATAATGGTCCAGTTGTTCATATGTGATAAGTGATATAAGCTATAAGTAGATATGGTATAGCAGCTCTGTCTGGCTGCCTGGTACCTTTGTCTTGGGGCCAGCAGCAACTGCTGTGCAGCTAATGTAAGTATCCTTTCATTATAAACAATCTGTGGTTTACAACAGTAGGCTTTCTTATCTGAGTTGCAACAACTGGAAAGGTCGCAGAAATACCTCACTAAAAGAATCACAGGCCTAAAGCAGATGCCCTATGCTGACCGCTTTAAAAACTCCAGTTATACTTTGCCGCATATCGTCTACCCTGAGGCAATCTCTGTTTAACATACAAGGCCATGTCAAACCCAGAGCTGTTGGACATGTACACTTAAAGAAATCCCAATCCCTCAGAGCCACACGGTCCAGGGATCTAAATCTTGTCATCACAATAAACAAAACATGCTGGAGGGATAGGTTCCTGACCCAGAGACTCCCCAGACTCTGGAATAGACTGCCCTTACATGTCAAGCAGAGCGCCTCTTTGGCCCTCTTCAAAAGGAACCTTGATGATTGGATGGGAGAAAGGAAATTCACCCCAGGGATCACATCAGTCGCCCTGCTAGACAGGGGTCCAGGGAAGTAAATAGTGTGGGAAGAAATAGCCAGGGAATTGTTATGGCTAGGCTTGTATAGGCCCTAGGGCCGATAGCCTAGTACCAACCTATGAACCTATGAACCTGCCATTTTCTTCTGCAAGTATAAGCTTAGTATAGGAAGTCATAGGTTCATAGGTTCATAGGTTCATACTAGGCTATCTGCCCTAGGGCATTTATAAGCCTAGCCGAGCCATCTGTCTCTAAATCACTCCTAGTCTCATATACACACATCTAGCTCTTTGAGTGCTCATTGGTATAACAGACCTGTAGTACATTTTATTTATGAGGACCAATGATTAAGCCCTTCACTGTGTTGTTTCTAATTCATGTGAACTTCAGCACACTAGTACTACTCATTGCAGGCCATGGTTCTAAATCTCACCCTTAGAAGCTTCAGAGAAAAAAGATTTGAATTATAAAGTATTTTTGAGGAATAAAAAAGTTTGTAGCAGTATTGTAGTGCATGGAGCATGGTGATTATGCTCCAATATTTGGAAAAAGGCAAGTCAGTTAAACTTTACAGTGGCGCGAAACCTGACCTTAAGAAATGTAAGCACCCCCTGATAAAGTTGTTAAGGGTGGGTCTCAGGCTAGGCAGTAGAATCTGCCAGTACAAATAACAGCAGCAGAATAAAAGATTTTGTCTGCCTGCTATCCGTTGATTACATGTCCCTGCCTTCCTGTTCTAAACTTATAAAGTTAGGAGAATAGCAGAATGTATGTGTTCAACTGATTTTTTTTGAAGGATGCACAAAGTCTAAAACCTAAATGTATGCCATTATTTAGTGTCTTCAATCCTCAGTAATTTGTCCAAAAACCACAGACCTTATGAGGAATACACCCAACACATGAGGCAAAAATCTGGACAGTTGAGAGGCATGAAAGTTGAGTGTAAACATAAGGGACTGGGTTACACTACCTTTCTGAAAGTGCTTGCTAAGTGTTTTAGCTGTAAAACAATTAGCATATTTTTTTCATTTTTACTGCAACTTGTAGTACATGGGGCAGATTATGCTCCATACACTACAAAGAATTATGAGCAGTTCACCAAAGCTATCCTAATACTATGTGTTCCCAACATGGATACCAAATTTCTTGACATCCGTGTTTTGAACACATAGGAACAAGGTTAGCATTGTTGAACCGCTCATAATCCTCTATGTTTGGCATTATGTAGGATGATAATTTCTACTGGTTGGTCACAGAACCACAGTAAGCACAGCACAATGCAGAGGCAAACCAAGAACAAATTAAAGGTATGCTAATATCCTGTATCATTGTTTCAAACATGAGAATTTAATAAACATGTTAAAAAAAGAATACCCAGGGATAGCAGATCACACCATACCACTCTTAATGTTCCAGGAATCAGGTCAAAATGTTCTGTATGATCAACATTTTGTTAATGGGATACCAACACAAGCAGAACTGACCATCACTAAAAAAACAGTTTTGAATACTGTGTAAAGACCGGTCCTGCTCATACTCAATTAACTGCACAGCTATACTCATATCATCTCTCTAAATCATTAGAAAATCTACATGTTCTTGAAGCAAAATATTTAATATTTTGTCATTACTGCTTCTACTTCCTTTTCAGGATCAACTGGAAATAGATACTAAACTAATACAACTTAATGGAAGCATTCCTAAATTGTGGTGATGAAGGACTGTGGGAAGGTGAAGTGCAGATACATGAAAATGGCAAAAATAGATGTCCAAGAAGTCATTTATTCTACATTTGTCACAGGAATACTGTTCATATACTACATTCTCAAATAACAACACTAACTTCTGTCAACATAAAAATTTCCTTCATTCTTTCTTTGCATATAGGTATAGAATTTATAAGCATGAATTATAATTTTGTGCATAATTTTGTTATCTTAACAGTTCCATTAGAGCCACACTAGGTCCTTTACAGGACAGATTCAGTTCAACAGAAAAAAATGGCAAATCATAGTGCTAAAATAAAATCGCTACAGTGCATTTAGTACCTTACAGGGAAACTATCACAAAATTAAGCAAGGAGTACATAACAAAGAAGAATATGTTTAGGAAAGGCGCTATCATTGAAAGGATCCTGAAAAAAAAGAACGTATAGTAATCGATAGAGTAGTAAGCAAAGGACAATAAATAGATAAAGAACTGATTAAAAAAGAAAGTCTGTGGACAGTGAATGGCAATAGTAGGGCTATTCAAAAGATACCCCACAAGCTGAATCCAAATCATGGGTCATTTTTAACTGGCACATCATGACCAATTTCTATGCATGTATGTCTGGACCATACAAAGAGTTTTCTGTAGTGTTAAAGAAGCACTCTTAGAAATTCTTCACAAGTATCTCCACTACTAGGTCGAGTACTCCCTATATTTAACATATGGATTTTTGCATTTTGATTACTACAATAAAACTTATAAAACTTACATTAATAATCAAAAATACTAAAATAAAGCAATTAAATATGCAGCTTATCTTCTAGCAGAGATGGAATGCATAGTATATGCCTTGCTGCACATGTGATCAACACATCTTGCATCTTTGCAAGCTTTTGTAGTTTAAGGATAACACCCTGGAGTTGGCAACAATACATCTGTATCTTCACATTAAAGTTTACTTTTCAATTTATAAAGCTAAGAACACTATTAATGATTAATGACAGAAACTAAAAAAAAAGTTAATAGAAAACTGAGAATATGTGTATGGCATGTGTGCTCCAAAATATTGGAAATTTATGTATCTTTGACTTTTGTGGAGTGGAAGATGAATACAGAGAGAGACAGAGAGAGACAGAGAACAATAGAAAGTGCAATGACTTTAACTATGATGGATAAGGAGTCTTACAGCTAAATGTTGGAAAGGGTAGTTAGGATGTAGGGAGGGGATGATGAAGATCAATCATTTGAGGACATATAGGTGTGTACTTGTAGTTCAGGAGGATATAAAAAGTAGAAATAAAATGAAGAAGAAATGGGAGAAAGTCTTGGATAGGTACACCGGGTGATACATTTAATAAGTGTTTTTGTTAAGCTTATGGGAACAGACGGGGCATCAAATGTTTCTACATGTTGTATTACAACATATGCAGTGGTAAGGGTTGGTAACCTCTCCCAAAAGAGGAAGGAGAAAACAACTGATGAACTAGGACACTGAAGGCAAGAATACAAACAATACAGGAAATAAAACTGTTGTTTCATATCGCTATTTAAATTATATCTGTATGTAATATTATGTACAAAGGAATAACATAAAAAGAACATATTTTGATGATATTTGTGAAGATTGAATTATATGCTATGAAATGTTTCGTAAAAAGAATATAACTGTGAATGAGGTGATAGATGCCACACCACATCATCACTGAAAAATAAGGTAACTAAAACAGAACTAGAATCATACTTCCCAATCAAAACTCTATGCAGAAACAGTGCAGGTGAACACAACTTGAGGTTTGAGTGACGGGACATATTAAAGTAGTTGGGGGCAACTGACTTGGTAAAGCTAGATGAGGACATAACTGGTGGGAGTTTCAGGATTTCTTATCTACATTTTATTTTAGGAATGATTAAATGTTTATGGTGTCATCTTGATTAGTAGACTGAGCCAGTGGTTTACTGAAGAGGAAGAACCTGTTGAATGCATTAGCAAAACATGTTTCTGTGCAACATGACCATAATTTTGAATGTATGGTGTTGTAATTAGTTCAAGAGAGTGGTAGAGGAGGTGATTATAATAATATAGTACAGTTAGCAGAGATTAAATGGATTACCAGACTGCAGGCTGATAAGCCTCCAGGCATTAATGCCAGTGTGTCTTTAAAACCTCTCCTTAAGAAACGTTATTTGCATAAGTGATTGTCATTATGTTTTTATTGGGTATATTTAATTGATCTTGTTATATAATTGACTTGTTTTTAGTTATGCAGTGGATCTGATGAAGCACATTCAGTGTGAAAGTGCTTATCCTGTCTTGTCTGTGGAATAAACAATTTGTATGCTTTCAGCTTTGGTGGTTACCTGGTTTGTTTTTTATCTGATTAGTAGACTGAGCCAGTGGTTTACATTCTCTGTGTTTGTAGTTTGGAAGTAGCTCAGTTTTTTTTTTTTTTTTTTTTAATAGGTTCATAGGTAGGTACTAGGCTATCAGGCCTGGGGCCTATACAAGCCCAGCCAAAAAGGTACCCTGGCTTTTGCCACCCAAGAAAATTATTTTCCTGTGCCACTGTTGAGCAGAGCCACAGAAGTGATCCCCGGGGTGAATTTCCTATTTCCCATCCAATCATCAAGATTTTTCTTGAAGAGTGCTAATTAGGAACTTTGTTTGATATAGATAGGTAGTTTATTCCAGAGTATGGGAAGTCTCTGCGACAGGAATCTATCCCTCCGGCATGTTCTGTTTATTGTGGTGACAAGATTTAGGTCCCTAGAACTTGTAGCTCGGAGGGATTGGGATTTCTTTAAGTGGAGCATGTCCAACAGCTCTGGGTTTGACATAGCTTTGTATGTTAGGCAGAGATCACCGCTGAGTAGGCGATATGTGACGGAGTAAAGCTGGAGGTTTTTGAGACGGTCTGCATAGGGCATCTGTTTGAGGCCAGTAATCCTCTTTGTGAGGTATTTCTGTGGCATTTCCAGTTGTTGTAGATGTCTTGTGAGGTACATACCAAAAGGGGCGTTGTACTCTATAATGGGTCTAATGAGTGATGAGTAGAGGGGAACAATGACCTCTTTTTTTCTGGATGAGAAACCTTCTGTGATGAGGTGTGCCACATAGAAGGATTTCCTGACTACTGTGGCGATGTGATTATCAAAGGAGAGACTACTGTCCACCTGTGTCCCAAGGTCTCTTACCACACTTTCAATGTTAAGTATACTACCACCTATGTTGTAGTTCATGGGTACAGAGTTTTTACCAAAGGGGATGACAATGCACTTTTGGCATTGAGCTTGAGGCCATGACTTTAACACCAGGCATCTGTCTCAGTGAGGCCCTTTTGTAGGATGTCCACATCGTTAGGTGTTTCAGTTATGGCTCCTAGTTTGCAGTCATCTGCGAACTTCATTAGCCAAAGACCTTCTGTGTTAGCCTGTACTTCAGAGAAGTAGATACCAAACATGAAAGGACCCAGGACTGAACACTGTGGTACTCCACTTGTCACTGGTCAGAAGTCGGATTTGGATTCTGTTACTTTCACAGTGTGGGTTCTGTCAGTGAGCCAGTTGGCAATCCATCTTGTGACACAGGGATTTATACCTAGTTTAGTGAGTTTATCTATAATTCCAGAGTGGGGGATGGTGTCGAAAGCCTTGGCAAGATCTAAACAGGCTGTGTGAACCACCTTACCCTCATCTACAGCTTTGGTGACTGCTTCAAAGAAGTCTATCAGGTTTAGGAGACATGATCTGCCTTTTACAAACCCGAACTGGGTGGGTCCAGAGTTTGGAGATTACCAATGTCTTTGTTTATAAGTTCCATGATGATACATTCCATGGCCTTGCAGACCAGGCTCGTCAGGCTAATGGGGTGGTAGTTCCCAGGGTCCGTGGTGGCTCCCCCCTTGTGGAGTGGGATAACCATCGCTGTGTGCCATTCAGCAGTTTTTTTGGACAGTTTGTCAGTTAAGCGAAACTACACTCTAGGGATTTTCAAAAGCTATTTCCAGCAAATTCACCATCTTTTAGGCCCTAGGATACCTGAAGTAGCAATGTATTATTTTGCCGAGTTTGTGACATAAACAGTTCTTGTTCCATTAAACAAATGGAAGCAAATTACAACCATATGAATGCAAAGTCAGTGAACCGAGTGGATGGGAAAATCAGATAATTTATTTAAACTGTATTTGCTTTAATACAGCTACACACTCAAGTGTGCTAGCTTGCACTGCACTTGAATTGTTTTTAGTGCTGTTTTAGCTGCTTTCTGAAAAAAAATAAATAAATACAATTCTAAGCTTGTTTTCTGCCTTTCCTGTAACTAGCCTAGTCCAGATACAGATTTGCTTTATCCAGGACTGTTGGTAAGCATCTGAGCCCCCCAAGCCTTTCTGTGTTGGAGGGAAGCTTTCTAGCTTATCAGTGGGAGTGGTAAGCACTAGGTAGCCTATCTACCACAAAAAAGTGGTTTCAGGTCTAGAATTTGTAGTTTATTGGTCCTTTGGGCAGTTTTCCATCTCTTTAAACTTTCTGGTTTAAAAGTCCGCGTTTGTGCTTGTTTCCCGCCTTTTCTGTAACTAGTCTAGTCCAGATACAGATTTGCTGTATCCAGGACAGTCTGTAAGATTTGGAGCCCCCAAGCCTTTCTGTGTTGCAGGGAAGCCTTCTAGCTTATTAGTCAGAGGGGTAAGCACTAGGTAGCCTATCTACCACAAGAGGAGTGGTTTCTGACCCAGAAATTGTAGTTTATTGACTGTTTGGGCAGTTTTTTCCATCTCTTTCAACTTTCTGGTTTAAAAGCCTGCATTTGCACTTGATTCCTGCCTTTCCTGTAACTAGTCTAGTCCAGATACAGATTTGCTATATCCAGGACAGTTTGTAAGCTTCTGAGTGGTGCCAAAGTCTGCTCTTCAATTTTCCCATAGATCTGCTAGCTCTCTCCTCTCCTGGACTTTTACTAGCTTATTAGTTTAGCACTTTACCAGACTTCCTGTAGCAATTATTGTAGCACACAAAAGTGCTACCAGCACTAAATGTTCTACAAGGAAACAGCTCTATTACTTATTATTAATGCCTACCCCTCCAGGTATGTCTAAAGGTCATTTCCCTCTGCTTTCCCCTATTAACCTGGTGAACTTGGGCATCCTGAGGCAATGTAGTAACTGCCTCATGTACACTGACAACCCTCTCCTCTTACCTCCCAACACTTAAACTTGCAAGAGATGCACTTTTACATCCAAATTGGAAGCCACACACTCTCCAGCCAAGACCGGAATAGCTGGTTATGAGGAGAAAATCAACACTTGTACCACACCACATGGAACACATAGCCCTCCAAAACACACACCAGGACTGCCTTCACATAAAAACACAAACCACACACCCATCTTCGTGGAGGCTCTCAGTAAAAATCTACCCAAACAGCAGAGACCTCCAAGGCAGAAACACACTCTACCAGCACAACCCAACACTAATCACAAGACACATAACTCTCCTAAACAGTGTGCCACTCAACCAAAGCCCCTAAGGCAAAACAGCATGCCCAACACACTAGTCATAGGTGACTCGATAGTGAGGCACACATGTCCCACTCACTATGTTGAATAAGGAGAAAGTAACAGTCAGCTGCCTGTCAGGCACCAGGATCTGCCACATAATGCATGCACTCAGGTCCCTCAACAACAGTTATGAATATGACTCTGTCATTGTACATGTGGGTATGAATGACCTGAGATGTACCTCCCTGGACTACATGAAAAGAGACATGGAGGAAGTCTCGGATTATGTAGCCCAGGCGGGTATGATCCTAGCCCTGAGCAGCATCCTACAATCACCCAGAATGATACCACAGTACTAGCAGAAAATGATTGATTTCAACAACTGGCTAAGCTTCTGGTGTCATTCTAACGGAATTCAGTATCTGTCTGCCTGGGATGACATGATTGGCAGACCTCGATGCTTTGCCAGAGATGGCCTGCATCTGTCACTCCTGGGCTTCCAGATACTGGCCAAGGCTCTTGCCACCCCTATAGTGCCTTTTTTAGGCAGTGTTCCAAAGACCAAATTACCACCCTAACAGCTACAAACAAATGCAATCTGAGGGTCATGCTGCTCAACGCTAGAAGTCTAAATCTCAAAATGCACTCACCCGAAGCACTCCTTAAAATGGAGAACATCGACATTTGTGCTGTAACAGAGACCTGGTTCAAGGCAGCAGAAAGCACCCCTGCACTACCAGGCTATAACTCATTCCATACCTTTTGGCCCCAGAACTTGGACCAAAGTTCCAAAGGCAGTGGGGTTTCCATATTCATAAAGGATGCACACACCTCCAGACTGGTAACCCAACATAACACATCTGAGATACTTCAGGTGCAGCTAACATTAGAAAAGACAGTGATTCAAGTTGTAGCCTGCTATAGGTCCCCAACCATGTCCCAATACTCACACTCCACTTTCCTAAGCATCCTGGAGAATATCAGGGTCCAACTCAACACTCTCATACTGGGCAACTTCAACTACCCCTCCATTAACTGGGAAAACTACTCATGTACCAATACATCTGCCCAACGCTTCCTGGAATTCATTAATTCCAATGACCTGGACCAGCTCGTTCTTACCCCCACTAGAGGTAGCAACATCCTTGACCTGATCATTACTAACATGGGCAACCATTGCTCTACACCAATAGTCACCTCCTCCCTGGTTAGATCTGACCACAAACTAATCACCTTGGAAATCCACATCCCTCCCACCCCCAACCCCCACAAAGGTAACCACCATGAAAAACTTCTCCAAAGCTAACTTTGGGCTCCTAAAAACAGAGGTGGCTAACTTCATGGCACCCATGCAAATGGAGAATAGTTGCATGACTGCCAAATCATACACCAATGCACTGTACGAACACGTACACAAATGCATGGATCTCGCCATAACCAATAGAACCAAGACGCTCTCCTAAAATAAAAGGAAGCCAATCTGGTGGTCGCCTGCCTTAAACAAACTCTACAACAGAAGGAGGAAACTGATGCAGAATAAGGTGAAGTCCAAAGACTGTAAAAGCTCCCTTATCAGCCTCAACAAAAGGTTAAGATCCCTCATCAAATCCTCTAAAGCTAGCTATGAAAACAAAATTGCAGCAGATAGTAAAGACAACCACAAGACCTTCTAAAGTTTAGTAAAGAATCTCCACGGCAATACCCGGATTTGCTCTGAGCTACTGCACAATGGTACCTTTTATACCAAGCCAACAGATATTGCCAATATACTGGCCGACAGATTCAGTGCCAACTTCACTGCTCCCCACCAAAGGACCAATCACAATACCAGTAGATTGCCAGGCACCCAGTATTACTGCTGCACAGGTTAAAACAGCCCTGTCAAAGGCCAAGAATACAGCTCCTATGGGACCTAACAATATCCCTGGCTGTGTTCTACATGAACTACAGAGTGAACTGGCACCTCACATGTGTGCCTTGTTCAATCACAGCCTCACCTCAGGCTTTGTCCCTACCAAATGGTGCACTGCTACAGTCATCCCTCTCCACAAAGGAGGAGTGACTACAGACCCTTGGAACCATCTCCCCATTAGCCTGATGAGTCTGATATGCAAAGCTATGGAATGTATCATCATGGACCTAATAAACAAGGATATAGGCATCCTACACAGTTTGGTTTTGTGATGGATAGATCATGCCTGCTCAATTTGGTTGACTTGTTTGTGTCAGTCACCAGAGCTGTGGATGAAGGCAAGGTGGTTCATACAGCCTACCTTGATTTGGCCAAGGCCTTTGATACCATTCCGCAATCAGGAATCATAGAAAAACTCACTAAGCTGGGCATCAACCCCTATATCACTAGGTAGGTTGCAAACTGGCTCACAGATAGAACTCACAGTGTGAAAGTAGGTGACTCTAAGTCAGACTGCTGACCAGTCACGAGTGGAGTCCCAGAGGGTTCGGTCCTGGGTCCTCTCCTGTTTGGTATCTACTTCTCTGAAGTCCAGGCCAACATGAAGGAACTCTGGCTGACAAAGCTCACAAACGATTGCAAATTGGGAGCTATTATTAACTCCCCAAGTGATGTTGACATCCTACAGAAAGGCCTCACTGAGACCGACTGGTGTCAGAACCATGGCCTTAAGCTCAATGCCAAAAAATGTGTCAACATCCCCCTTGGGAAAAACCCAGTTCCCTTGAATTACCTGATCGATGGCAGTCCACTGAACACAGAAGGTGTTATAAGAAATCTGGGAACACAGGTTGACAGCAACCTCTCTTTTGACCACCACATTGCCACTGTGGGTCAGAAAGTCCTTCTATATGACACATCTCATTACTAAAGGTTTTGCATCCAGGAAGAAAGAGGTCATTGTCTCCCTCTACTCTTCCCTCATTAGGCCAATCATCATGTACAATGCCACATTTGGCATGTACCTCACTAGACACCTGCAACAACTGGAGAGGCCGCAAAAGGACCTCACAAAGAGGATCCTAGGCCTTAAACATTTGTCCTATATGGACAGACTCAAAAAACTCCAACTATTCTCTGTCTCATATTGCCTACTTAGAGGCGATCTCTGCTTTATTTACAAAGCCTTGTCTGACCCAGGTCTGTTAGAAATGCTACATCTAAAGACATCCCAATCCCTCCACACCACACACTCCAGAGACCTTAACCTCATTACCACAATCAACAGAACATGCTGGAGGGGCAGGAGAGACAGGTTCATAACCCAGAGACTGCCCATGCTCTGGAATAGACTTCCCATACATGTCAAGCAGAGCACCTCACTGGCCTTCTTCAAGAGAAATCTTGATGAGTGAATGGGAATAGAAAATTGACACCGGGGATCACTCCAATGGCTCTACTCGACAGAGGCACTAGGAGCTAAGGTCGGGTGGCACGATGCCAGGGTAATCCTATGGGCTAGGCTTGTAAAGGCTCCAGGGTCATTATCCTAGTACACACCTATGAACCTATGAACCTATAAGCACAACTTTTCACTTGGGGGGGTGTTACTTTCTTTTTTTTTCATTTTTTTGAGCTAATAGCAGTGGGTATCTAGAACACTTTGAAAAAATAAAACTCTTTTTTTAAGTATCTATAGCTTTTCATGCCAATATGTTCGAATAGTATACTTATCAGTGATGGTATTATTATTTGCCATTATACTTTTCTAGTGAATGAAGAGAAACTTTGTCTCATACAAATAAAAAGTTAAAGAAATTGTGTCTTATCTAAAATGATACTTGCCATTTTGGAACTCTGTTTCTCTCACTGTATATGAACTGAATGCTGCTGTAAGGTAAAGGAAATAGTGCAGTAGGAATGCAAAATAAACATACTTAATGCACAACAAATTCAGTAGTGGAATTGACACTGAATACACAGTACAGTAGTGGAGCTCTACAAACCATTTATTGTCAATGGCAGGTTATAACGTTGCAGTGTCCCCTTTTAGAAATATATTAAGAAATTCAGGCAGGACTTCTCAGGAAAGTAATTTTTAGGTATGCATTTATGAGCCATATTAAGAATTTTCTGTATGGTCAAAGATGCAAGTATTGAAACCATTCTTTGCAGTTCCTGAGTATCTGTGCTAAAATGAAGGAAAACATCAAGAGGGTACAGTAAAGTACCACAGTTTTCAGCCTGGTGGCAGCTGGGGATAAAGCCCTGACTATAGCCTAGATGACCTGTGATCAAGTATTGATCAAGCATCCAATGGAGCTTGCAAAGAAGATAAAAGTGCTAGAGGCATAAATTCATTAATCCCTGGTGGAGGTCGGAGCTCCGGGAGATCACCAGGATAGGCATTCTAGGCATACAAGATGCCCGAGGCAGGCACATTCTCAAAAGCCATGTGACACTGCCTGTCTAGTGTACTGTGTGATAACATCAGTATGTTGGGAGTAGGATTTAGGGAAAAAAGTTTAGTGGTACAATCAGTATAAGTGATGCTGTCAGTGTTTGCCCCACTTTATAACTCTGTCTCAAACTGCTGCCAGTGGCTTCAGCCAAGGGGTAACACCAATTATCTTCAAGGACATCCCAGTCCCTTTCTTTCCCTTTAGGCAGTATCCGAGAAGGCTAGAGACCCAGAAAAGAGCCAACCATCATCTGGTTAGTCTAAGGAGCACTGGGGAAACCAAAAAAGAAAGTAGAACAGTTTTCAAACTCTTTCTGGGTTTACATTTTGTTTATACTATGCAATTACCTGTGATCACTGACAGATTATAGCAGGGGAGAGTCAGGCAACTACATGGGACTCACAGCTATGAAGGGCCCATGGCATGCCAGCCACTCACTATTTTTGTCATGTTCAGCACTGCTAATTAATTTCAGTTAGAATATGTGCTAATCATGATAAGTATTACTTTTTAATTAAACTAAAATAAAGTGATAAATGAAAGGTGAGAATTTACCTCTGTATACCTGAGGTGCCAATGAATTGCTCATTCACAGCATGGGTAAGTAACACTGTTCAGCAAGGTGGTTTTAATTTCCTTATCTTTAAATAAACTGACAGGTAACCAGATATAGCCAATAGTAGGGAGCTTTGGAATACTTTTGCTATTTATTTATTTGCCTTTGTTTTCATAGGTTCATAGGTTCATAGGTTCATACTAGGCTATCTGCCCAAGGGCATTTATAAGCCTAGCCCATAGTTAGTTTGAATAAAAACTATGCCTATCATTTTTCTGTGCCTCTGTCAAGCAGTGACACTGAAGTAATCCCTGGGGTATATCTGCGATCTCCCATCCATTGGTCAAGATTCCTCTTGAACAAGGCCAGCGAGGTGCTCTGCCTCACATGTACCGGGATTTTGTTCCACAGCATAGGGAGTCTCTGGGTGATGAATCTGTCCCTCCAGCACGTTCTATTTATAACCGTGTCAAGGTTTAAGTCTCCCGCCCTTGTGGTTCTGAGGGATCTAGATTTTTGAGGTGAAGCATATTCATCAAATCTGGGTTTGACATGGCCTTATATGTCAGGCACAGGTCACCTCTGAGCAAGCGGTATGAGACTGAATAAAGCTGGAGTTCTTTCAGTCGGGCAGCATAAGACATATTTTTGAGACCCTTTATCCTTTTGGTGAGGAACTTTTGGGGCCTTTCAAGCTGCATCAGGTGTCTGGTCAGATACATTCGAGCGGGGCATTGTACTCAATCATAGGTCTAATGAGTGATGAGTACAGGGGACGATGACCTCCCTTGATCTAGATGTGAATCCCTTCATGATCAGGTGGGCGATATAGAAGGTTTTCCTAACTACTTTAGCAACATGAGTGTCAAGCGAAGACTACTGTCAACTTGGGTCCCCAGATCCCTGATGACTTTTCTGTGCTCAGTGGATTGTCACCTATATGGTAGCTAGGGGTAACCTTGTTTTCCCGAAGGGTATGACTATGCATTTTTGGCGTTTAACTTCAGGCCATGGCTCTGGCACCAGTTATCCGTTTCTGTGAGGCCCTTCTGGAGGATATCTGTGTCAGATGTGTTTTCGACTATGGCCCAGTTTGCAGTCATCTGCAAACTTTGTCAGCCATAACCCTCCTGTGTTTGCTTGTACTTCAGAAAGTAGATGCCGAACAAGAGTGGACCCAGGACTGAGCCCTGTGGGACACCACTTGTGACAGGCTTTGAGTCTGACATGGCTCCAGCAACTCTGACCCTGTGGGTTCTGTAGCCAGTTTGCAACCCATCTTGTGATGTATGGGTTTACATTCAAGCTGATGAGTTTTTCGATGATACCTGAGTGGGGTATTGTGTGAGGCCTTTGCCAGGTCGAGGTAGGCTGTATGGACTGCCTTTCCTCATCAATGGCCTTGGTGACTGTCTCGAAAAAGTCAACCAAGTTTAAGAGGCAGGATCTGCCTTTGACAAAGCCAAACTGGGTTGGATCCAAAGTCTGCAAGTTCCCTATGTCTTTATTTATGAGTTCCATTATGATCCTCTCCATGGCTTTGCAGATAAGGCTTGTCAAGCTAATGGGGCGGTAATTTCCAGGGTCTGTGGAGGCACCGCCCTTATGAAGTGGGACCACAGTGCGCCACTCCTTGATCCTGAGGTGAGGCTAAGATTAAACAGCTGTCCTAACTGTGGGTTTAATTCCTCGTTGAGTTCATGAAGCACACAGCCGGGGACACCATCCGGTCCCATGGATGCTGTGTTTTGCCTTAGTGAGGGCAGTTCTCACCTGGGCGTTGGAGATGTTTGGGGGCTACAATCCTCTGGAATAGATATCTCTCCTTTTGGGGAGGGGAGAAGTTTGCACTGAACCTGTCAGCCAGTATGTTAGCAATGTGTGTAGGTTCAGTAATTTTCACATCATTTTGAACTAATTCTGAGCATATCTGGGAGTTTCCTCCTAGGTTTCTAACATAGCTAAAGAAGGCCTTATGATTGTCTTTAGAGTCCTTGGCGATTTTTCTCTCAAAATTTGCCTTGGATGATTTTATGAGAGCTCTTAGTTTTTTACTTATAATGATCAAAGGTCTCTTACCTTTCAAGGATTTTGCTCTATCTTGTAGTAGCTTCCTCCTTTTGTTGTAGAGCTTGTTTATGGCTGGGGTCCACCAGACTGGACGCTTGCCTTTGGTACAGAGAGTCTTAGTTTTGTTTGGGATTGCCTGATCCATGCAGTCCTGTAGGTGCTGGTAGAAGGCATTTGTAAGTGATTCAGCGGTTTGAGTAATGTTTACCACTGGCTCAGGGGCCTTAAAGGAGACCACACTAGTTTTTAGAAGTGTGAAATCGGCTTTTGAGAAGTTTTTCACTGTGGTCTTTTTGTTTCAGGTGGGCGGGATGAGGACCTCCAGCGAGATTAGTTTATGATCTGATCTCACCAGTGAGGGTATACTTCGGTGTTGAACATTTTGATCCCATGTTCATGATGATGAGATCAAGTATGTTTTCACCTCTTGTGGGGATGGTGACTAGTTGTTCCATGGCATTTGAGTTTATGAACTCCAGGAATCTTTGGGTTAGAGTGTTCGGGCTTGAGTAGTGTTCCCAGTCTATATTAGGGTAGTTGAAGTCACCTAGTATGATGGTGTTTGGAGATACATTTATCCCTCCAATGTTTTCAGGAAGGCCATGTGAGGTTCCTGAGTTTGAGAGGGTGGCCTGTAACATGCTACAAATTGCAGAGCAGTCTTGCCTATGGTTAATTGCACCTGGATGGTCTCCGATGCATCGTAGGTGTGGGTGTCCTTTATGAATATGGACATCTTGGTGTTGTCTGGATTTTGGGGCGGAGCATGATATGAGGTGAAACCTGTTAGTGCTGGGGTGCTCTCAGGAGCCTTGAACCAGGTTTCTGTCACAGCACAGACATCGATGTTCTCCATATTGAGAAGGGCCTTGCATCTTGAGATTGAGACTTCTGGCATTGAGCAGCATTACCCTTAGTTTTTCCTTTTGGTGTTCTAGGGTGGTAGGTTTAGAATTTGAGCCTTGCCTAAAAAGGCACTATGGGGGTGGCAAGAGCCTTTGCCAATATCCGGAAGCCCAGGGGTGACAGGTGCAAGCCGAGCGTGGCTTGTCCAGCATGTCATCCCAGGCAGACAGACATTGGATCCCCTTTGAATGACACCAGAATTTAAGCCAATTATTAAAGCTGATCATCTTATCACTGTATTGTGGCATCATTCTAGGTGAAGGTAGGATGCTGCTCAAGGTCAGGGTCATACCTGCCTGGGCTACATAATCAGAGAGCTCCTCGGTGTCCCTTTTCATGTAGTCCAAGGAGGTACATCTCAGGTCGTTGACACCAGCGTGGACAATGACTGAGTCCTGCTGTTGAGAGACCTGAGTGCTTGCGTTATGTGGCGGATTCTCCCGACAGGCAGCTTACTGTGACCTTCTCCTTACTCAGTCTGGTGGCGGGATGTCAGTGTGTCTGACTATGGAATCACCAATGACAAGTGTGTCTGGCATTTTGTTTGGCCTTAAGGGCTGTGACTGTTTGACACTCTGACTGTGTGGTCTATGTGTTGCATGTGTTGGGTCGTGAGGTGGTAGTTGTTTGGGTGTCTGCTTTGGTGGCCTCTGCTGTTTTGGTAAATTTGACCAGAGCCTCCAAGTATGTCTTTGTGTGAGTATGTGTATGATTTGAAGTTGTGATGGTACCATGTGTGACTGGGTATGTATTGTGTGTGGTTGCCTTCTCCTCCTGTCTGGTCTTGCCAGTCCTATGTTGAGAGAGCTCAGCCTCCAGTTTGGCCGTATAGTTGCATCTCATGTATTTGTGTTTTGTGGGAGAAGGAGAGGATTGTCTGTGTACATGAGGCAATTGTAACATTGCCTCAATATTGTTCACCAGTTGAGCTGGAGAGGACACTAGCAACTGATCCCTCGACATACTAGAAGTAGTAGATAAAGAACTTTCAAAGGACTCCGGGGGAAGTGGGTTTTGGGCTGGTGGGGTACTATCTATAATAAGAGTGCTTTATCAAGGTGCAAGTACTGTAGGAGTAAGTGCTAGGCTTTACAGATAGAGAATAGTCTACTTGGGAATCAAGTAGAGATGAACTTTTCAGTTATAGGATATGCTGGTTAGATCAGCAGTACAGTTTAGCGTGTTTTATAGCAGGGGGCTGAAGGGAGCTAATTTCAATTGGTTTGGAAACCTCTTTGCAGCAGAAACCCATGTAGAAAAAGCTCCAGGTGTTTCAGCTTCCTTTGACATTCCAAAGACATGCAGTAGGTGGATTGATCACACTAAAATGGACAAAGGTGTCAGTTTGCATGTTTGTGTGTAGTATGGAAGAGCAATAGTGACATGGCTAGCCACCTGGCAGATTAAACATTGGTATCTATCATAGATGATTGTCATTGGTGATATGCCCCCGAGACTCCATGTGCAAAAATGGGAAAAACTGGTTGTCAATGGATGGATGGATAGTAGCTATATCTAAAAAGCAAGCAAGCTCCTATGTAATTACACAGAGGAAAAACATTTAGATGAAGTGGAAGCTGTTGGAGATAGAGGAGATTTATCCAGGATGGCAGGTACAGTGACAGATCCAGGAATACATGAAACACGATTTTAGACAGGACTTGAAGAGGTTGGATTTGCTGATCTGTCACAGAGAGAGGGGTATGGAACTTGAAATTTTAGCAACACATGTAATGTAAGCAATGTTATTGAGAGAGCTATGGAAGTAAGTGATATACTTTAGGAATGTGTCAGAAAAATGAAGTTTTGTAGTGAGAGTATACCACTGAAAAAAAATTCTAAGAGATGGGCAGTTGTCTGGGATTCATACAATTTGATGTGCTGTTTTGAGTTAATAGTAGTTGAAGTAGTTTGGGTATTCTAGCCAAATTACTGGTAGCCAGCTAGCAGCTGTGCAGTTGGCACATTGTTAAATGATAGCTGTAGATCAGTTAAAAGCAAATGGAATATGCAGAGGGGTAAAAAGGTCACTGTGCTGACATATACACAGAACTCAAGGTTTAGTCAGAAGAAGAAGGAGAGAAGTCCTTATAATTAGGTAGTATTCACTGCGGAGTTGAGGAGAGGGACAAATAAAATCATTCCAGCAAAATAAGATAAAGAGATGGTTAAGTACAGTGTACTGCAGATTTGTGCAGCATGCCTCTCCACCTCTTACAGCAAGAATTCTGGAAAAAGCCATAAAAATAGGGGGGGGGGGGATAAAGGCCCAAAAATAGGGACAATTTTTAAATATTGCTCTTACAAACTTAGAAAGTTGATAGAATAACAGGTTTTAGATTAGCATGCATTTTCTGAAGCATTTGAAGTCTGAAAATCAAACGCCTTTCATTATTTTCTGACCACAATCCTCAATGATTTGCAAATGATTTGCCAGAAAACTGCAATTTTATGATAAACAGACCAAAATTATGACCCAGAAATCAGGACACTGCAAATATCTGGACAGTTGAGAGGTATGATGTGCACTGCAGACCATACTGAGAGAAATATATATTTAATATAGCTCAGATAGGCTTGAATGAAGTTAGTAATAAGGTAAAGATTTAGAAAGATGGAACTAAGCACAGAAAGAAGTAAAGTCACTCCAGCAAAAACAGATATATTGATGTATTATGTATGTAATTAAGTATAGCATACTGCAGGAGTGTGGAGACCAGATCAAACTGGCAGAAATATATTTTAATATAGCTCAGGTAGCCTTGTAGAAATAGAAAATAAGATGAAACAAGCTGCTAATAAGTTGAAGAATTCAGGTTTAGCGATATCAAAATCATGTTACTAAAATTGTGTATGTCCTTGCTTTTTGTACTTGGTAGCACATTTTGGCATTTGTTTCATTAGTCAGCTATTTGCAATTTTTAATATTTTATTGCATGGTAGCTAATATTCAGAAAAAGGGTAAATTGCATGTTTAACATTGAAACAACAAGCTTGCACATGTGAGACACTAATAGGAATAGTTCCTGTATTTGTAGGCAGCACTTTCAGCACAACAGTTAGAAGTATGAGCTGAAAAACAGTATAGAAAAATAGAGAATGAGTGGGAAACAGAGTAGCTTTTTCTTGAGGAAAGTATTTACCTGTTTGCATGTATGCATCTGAAACAAGGTTGAAGAAGTATGAGAGGATGGTACAAGTTTAAGAAAAGAAAAGAACTGCATCATACTTTAAAACTACTGTGACTGTACCTGGTGGGTATCAACAGTCATATCACTTGACAACAACACAGGTTTTCATAACATAACCTTGTCAGTAAAACACACTCGATGCTAGTGTAATTGCATAAATAGATGGTTCACCTCTTCTTTTAACCGGATGAAGTAAGGTATTGCCTGAGAAGAAAACAGCTGAAGCTGTAAACTCAACAGCATATTTTTACAGCCTGCCCATATCTAAAACTGTTTGTGTCACTATGGAGGAGGAATGCAAAGGTGGACTACAGCCAACAAAATACTTTAAATTAATTTTCAGATATAAGGCTTGGCATAGCAAGAATGCTAATCATTGTGTACAGAACAGTGTGTGTGGTGGACTTTATGTTGCAAGAGCTATTTTAATCATATTACTATTGAGCAGAGAATACTGCATTCTAAATATAATGTATTGTTAGTAATAAAATATATAGACAACAAAAGGTTTAGCGAAGAGATAAATGGGAAAATTTGAGATAGACACAAGGTAGGATTGAAAAGAGGGATATGTATACAGTCATGTAAAATTTAGCAGAGAGGTTAGTGTGTAGCTTGACTTAATAAATACGTTTAACTTAGTTTTCATGTACGACATCTACTTATTTTCTTTATTTTCTTTTGACTTTGTTTAATTCTTTCAGTTTTTTTTTTTTTGTTATTCTATTATCATACATCTTCCAGAAGAAATCTAACATTCAGACAACATCCATTAAAAAAAAAAAACAAAAAAAACAGACAGACTGGATCCGGATTTAATGTCTTATTCGAAACATACACTGCTCCTTCTGATTCACTGGCACAGTGTGCTAATATTCAACATGAACTCAGTCCCTGGTGTGAGGATTGAGAAGACACCCTTTTAACCTGCTGGCATTAGAACCAGTATGCAACCAAACATTGGGTTTTTGGCATGAATTTAGTTGCCCAAGTATGCCACTGGTAACCAAGGATAAGAAAAGCAACGCTGGTATCAAAGGTGTAGCTCGGTGGGGAATCAATAAGCCAGATTCCATCTCTTGCTTCTTGAAGGAAGGAAGCAAGGAAGCAGAATGAGGTGATGGCATGTTTTTCTCATGGTGGGTGGGAACTAGGGGGATGACATAAGCTTGCTCATGAATACATCTGAGTGCACAAGGGTACAATCAAGTTCACAAGCACAGAAATTATTGTTAATGCATGCTTTTACTCCAGCATCATAGTTTACAGAGAAAACTTCAAGTTCTGCAGTATGAAATCTGTCAGCTGCTGGGAAACAGTGACTCCTTAGTCCCTCTGCCATACTGTCAGAATTTTCTCTGACTCAAATGCTATACCTCCTGGAGAGGAAAAAACTTACATGGCATTAACTACATGAACACTGTGTTTGCCCTCAGTCAGGCAGTTACATTTGACACTTCAGAATGTAATTCACATTATCACTATACAGGTCAAACAATAAAAGAATATGCATCCAAGACTAGGAAACAAAAAGAGTTTATTGCATGGTTCTAAAATAATATAAGATTTACAACACAAGAGGAAGGTAACGAAGCCAGAAGATAAGTGTCATCTTGAGGAAGAGGATGTGAATCCCAGCTAAACCACCTGCCTTAAAAATAATAACATATATTGAAGCACTATGACGTGGTGTGGTATATTGAAGATTTACCCACGGTTGGTGTGGTTTAATCAGAAGATCAAAGCCCGAGTGATTAAGTAAAGCCAACCTTGGGTAAAATTCAATATATTACAACCACAGAGTCAGTTATTGCTATTATACAATGACATTATTTAAGAAAAAAATACTTACTTTTTTTTAATAATGTCTTTGCATAACGGTGCATTACTGTTCTTCCATGGCTAGTGGAATACTACTTCCTTGTATTGATGTACTGCGCATGTGTGTGGGGCTTGTGTTCCCATGCATACCTAGTACATCAATGCTTTGAAACGGAAGCAACGGAGAAAAGAAAGTCTCCATTGATCCGTTTTTTTTTTTTGTTTGTTTTTTTTTTTTAATTAAAAAAAATGTAGGGCAGTTTAGGGATAGGAGAGAGACAGCATGGAAGAACTAGAAGGGATATCAGGTACATGTGTTTAATTTTAAATAACGTACCTGATTTCCCTAGTATTTTGTCCAAGCTGCCTCTCTTGGTATGTCCGGAGTCGGGGGCTAAAGATTTTATTTTTATTTTTTAAGAAATAAAAATAAAATTTAAACAATATACCAACGGAAAGATGTCCGGGTGACCGGACCTTTTTCCGTTGGTATATTGTGGGATTTACAACGGGCAGGCTGGTTGTGCTGGCCAATCAGTGTGCATGTTTTTGAATATTAATGAGGAGTCACTGTATAATTTACATTAATCAATAATACAAAGCATTACCCACAAGCAGTTCATATTTTTGCTGCTTTAAAATGTCAGAGTCAGCAATATATTTTGATCATAATAATTTACTGTAAGGTATTATAGTTTTATTTTTATTGCTCGCATTTGTTGAACAGCAAAGCTACATCTAGAAGGAATATTTTAAAATCACCCCTAGTCTGGAACCTTTGCTTTCGTGTTTCTAACATAGATTCCCATCCTTGGGGTTAACAATGCTGGAAGTTTCTTGTTAAGCTGAATAGCTCAGTAGTGTCAGATATATCCAACACATTGGTATCTAAAAGGTCAAAAAGCTGAACTGTATCCACATCAAATGGAATGCAATTCAGGGTTCTGACTGCATTACTAAGGATATGGGCTGCTGTGGATTTTTAAGCCACTGTGCTGAAATATTGCTACTGCTTTAGAACAAATGTAAATACTCACTGTGATGCCTTGACAAAGCAAGATCATAAATGTCTTTTTACTCATATCAGAGTAGAGCTACGGGTAATGTTGTATCAGGTAAACTGTAATGAATGAAATAAGCTGGTGCAGAAACAGGAGTATTTTTCATTCATTGAAGGTATGTTTTGTTTAATCCTGGCAGGCAATCAGGTATGAGAAACAGTCTGCAGCTTTGGAGTACTTTGCTGTGGTTGTGTGGTCAGCAAGTATGTGTTTGTATTGAACTTTAATCCTGAGAGAAACAGATAAAAATAATTAAAAGTACAATATGTGAAAATTAGAGACAATCGTATTCAAAGGTACTATGAATGTGAGTTCAGGTTGGCATTACTGGATAATTAAAGTTGTCACTATTTTCTCTTAAAACAAGACATTTTATGATGAAAGAGTAGCATTTTGAATTGAAATCAAGACACTGAGAGGTACTTATACGAAAGTCTTGGCTGGGTAAAATAACATAGTTCTGCGTTTGTGGTTGCACAATGATATTTCAAACAATGTCAGGTTTATCTGAATTAATGTTACTTAAACAAAAGTAAAGTGAAGTGAAGTGCTACCTCATTAGACTTTAACTCAGGTACAGATGCAGTGTCAGTTGATCAGAACCAGACAGTTTATAGTTGGTCTTAAACAGAGCTGATATACATTATGGCTCAGCTCATTTTTTTTTACTACAGTAGGATATTTGAGATATACCTAGACAACAAAATAGCTATTATCGCAGGCTTTGGTACAGGGGGCTATCTGTGGTTGAAAAATGACTGACTGCTATTATTTCCCCATTATTATGGTTTGAGTGGGTTGGCTTTATAGGACTAATGTGATCTGTATAAAGCAAGTTATAGGGAATATTTTACTGTGGCTATTTTTTGTGTGAAGCAAAGTTAAAATGCATTGTGTGTCCATTAGACTTATCACAATCTGATGTGTGATGTCTGAGGTGTACACATTCAGCAGACAGGATATAACTGCTGGGCAGGGGTAGAGGGTTGTCTGTTTATTAAAGTAACCTACCCTCTTGTCATTTGCTATGTTTAAAAAATCTGACTTTGTAAATCTAGTACTATGTGAAATAAACTGGAATATTTTACTATGGCTACTGTTTGTATAAAACAAAGTTGAACTACATAGCTCTCAAATAGCCATAGTTTTGCAGAATGACCCTGATTTTGTCTCATATTTTTGGTCTGTTCCCCATAACATTGGTGGTTGTATGTTAAATCACTGATGACTGCAGTCATTAAGTGACTGACATTTGAATTTCAGATTTTATATCCTTCATAGAATCCATGCAAATGCAAAAATGTGTTCATCTAGCAAATTTCTAAGTATATAAGTGCAACACTTAAAACCTGTCACTGAGTTTTGGGTATTTGCTTCATATTATTATTTTTTTTTGCCTTGTCTAGGATTCTTGCACTATGAGATTAAAAGGTACATTATCTCAGTCAGATGGGTTGTACAAAACAAAGTATCTATAACTGCTGGGTGGGAATGGGGAGCATCTCTTGAAGGAAGTAACTTGCCCTCATCAGTTTAAACAGGTTGACTTTTCATGCCTAGTATGCATTTTTGCAAATTAAGTTGGAATACCTTAACTCAGAAGCTGGGTGTCTGTGTGATGCAAACTTGAAATGCATCACTGGCTCCCTAATTATTATTATTATTATTTATTTTACCACATTTAGATATCTGAGGTATGCTGAGGTGCCCTCTGTGTGGAGTCTGCATGTCCTCCCTGTGGTTGCATGGGTTTCTTCTGTGTGCTCCGGTTACCTCCCACATCCCAAAGACATGCGATAGGTGGATTGGATACTCTAAATTGGCCCTAGGTGTGAGTGCATGCGTGTGTGTGCACCTTCTGTGGAAGGTTGGGCGCTGGACTGGCAAATTGACACCGTAAAACTCCACTGCCAATTATGAGCAGACAGGTGATCCACTGTGGCAACCCCTAACCGGGAAAAGCCGAAAGAAGAAGAAGATATCTGAGGTGTACACAGTTAACAATGGGATTATAATTTCTGGGTTCAAGGGTTGTAGATAAGAAAGACTAATCCTGTTGTCATGATCAAGTTAGCGACTAGACTGGCTTTTCAGGACTTGTGTACATTTATACATAGCAAGATGGAATAGTTTACTATGGGCATTTTTTATCACAGACATCTAAGATGTATACTCTCAAGTGGCTGTAACTGATGGGAACAAACACTGTTGCATTAAAGCAAAAGCAGTTTGAGATGTCTTTTATATTCTGAAATGTGTATTTTTGTTATTATTTGTTAGTATATTTTTGTTTCACTTCTTGCTGGAAAAATGCTCAAGACTACTCAAATGAAAAACAAATACAAGTAAATGTTGCTTTAATAAACAATAAATATAATTTAAAATACTCACAAAGGTGAATCCAAAAGAGCATGTGTGATCCAAATAAAGTGTGAGGGAGCCCATGGTTTGAAAACCAAACAGGGCTCAAGTACACTACATCTGCCACTGTCAATGATGGCACAACTTTTTCCCAGCCTACACAAGTAAGCAATCACAACAGTCTATGTATCAGTTGCCAGATTAATTTGGAGTGAAAGGGGAAACAAAATCTCACTGTCTGCTAAGGAAGTTTAGTAATACGTGGACTGAGAAGAGCTTGTTTATTCATATAACACTGCAGATTTTGAAACCAATTTTCCTCTAGGTTATCTGAATTCTGATGCCTTGCCATAAAAAAAAAAAAACATAGCCTGATATTTGCTATGAATGAAGAGAAGTTACTGCAGCATGTTTTTGCACTCATAAAGAGACAGCTACTTTAGTATTATTCCAAATATTCTGGATATTGAAAAAGGAGAAATGTTTTACTGATGTATACATGATTAAGATGTACACACTGCCAGCCATAGAAAATTTTGTTACAAATAACAAAAGCAGACACAACAAATCAGCATATATTAAGAAAATTCCTATGTAATACAGAAACCCTCAGGAGAGTAGATGCCCTTATGATGGACATTTTACACACTCTTTTAGACAGACTTAAATAGTAGGGGTAATGTCTATTGCTGTGGATGAGTCACCAGATAACAGCAACATAACATGTCCTTATGCATTTTTTAAGGTGACTGCTTTTGTGGGGAATTATTGGGATTAATTCCTTTGCAAGTACACATGATGGGTAAAGCATTTTTGCAGAAGACTGTTTCAGATTTGTAGGAGAGTGCACTGGATATGGAGTGAATCGGTATGTGAGTAATGGGCAACACATCTCCCCCTGCCCACTGTTGCTCAGCAAATGACATCATGACACAGGATTATTTTGGGAGGCAAATTTAGCAGTGAGTTTAAAATACAATGGACTCTTACGTTGATTCTAAACACTTTGCTTCTTTTGTAAAATCCAAGAAGTGTTATTTTTCACATTAGAGGAGACTGTCACTTAATATAGCCAGATATTGTATTGAAATAATTGATGTTTCAGCTATTACAAATAAGGTGCACTTAAGTGAGAATTAAAACAAAGGACACTTACATATTATCGCAACCAGATTTCTGACACAAGTAGCGGCTGATTTCCGAGCCCTTCTGGCACCAATACTTGTAAGTGTGATTAAAAAGCACACACACTGTAATATTATACAAGCACACTTATAGTGGTGATATTTTCAACGTTTATGGTTTTGTTGGGTTATACTGCCTAGGGGTCATGTCACACAGTTTGCTGATCACATTCTTTTAAAATGTCCCTTCCATCCAGCTGGTTTGCAAACAGGAGTGCATACTGTCTTACTTGTTGGAGATGATTAGTATTACTTTTATTATAATGGCAATTGTTGATGTACATGAATGATTGCAATGGTCTGGGATTTCTTGAAACAACTTTGTATGATGGACAGGACAGGTAAAAACCAGGAAGTGTGGAGAACTTTCCTTTTCAGTTCCACTTTTCAAATGGCATGAAACACGGGGTCATGTCTTTGCCGACTGACTTCAGTGCTCGGTGATTAAAATGAGTGACTGCAATACTCGTTGATTTACACTTAAAAGGATTTTTGGGAGGACAGGATAGGTAAAACACAGGGAGCAGTGTTGCCGGGAAAGGAGTGCCAATAAGAGTGAAAAAGTGTCCTCAAAGTTATGCAGAGCCAAAAGTAAGGTAACCGACTACTATGAACCCAACAGACCTGAAAGTCCAGTCCTGCAACCAGGAGTAGTTGTGTCTTCCAAAATGTAATTTAGATGAACAAAGACTTCTGTTATGTGCTATCATTAAGGACATTGCTGTATTATCAGCCAGCTTCATTTTACTTCACATTACCTGACCTCCGTAATGCGTGCTAAGCAGGAAGATGAATTTTTCCATTATTCCTGTTCCTGCTGCCTGATGAAAGTGATAGATTAGTAGTTAGCACTTTGAACACACTGTTTCACTCTTACTTGCAGTCCTTTCCCGGCAACACTGCTAATTATGGTTCATTCAAAATCTGGTTGCAATAATACGTAATTACCAAAGAAAATAAACTATACAAATGATTTAAGGCTGCTGTATAAACACAAAAAGTTAAAATAATCGAAGTACACATATCAGAAATTTGTAGTGGAAAAATATGTATGCCCCCTTCTGTCAATTCCACAAAATACTTTCCCAATTCTAAATTAATTGAATAGGTCAGAGCCAAAGTAATTGAATAGGTCTGAGCCATAACTTACGACAAACAAATGAATTTATATATTAACTTCAAGTTTATTGTAGTATACTGGTTGCGAAACAGTAACAGCTACTGCATAAAACAACCAAACAAAATGTATACCTCAAAACTACAAAAACAAATTTAAAGACATAAGAAAAGAAAAGTATATCAATGTCTGCTACACTGCATGTTAACAACCAGGGTTTCTTGGTAAGAGGTCTCTTGGAAGACATTACATGTGATAAAAGAGTATTTTTCTATTAGGAATCAAAACTTTAGCCTCCACACTATAAGGCAAAGCTGACACAACCACAGTGATGGATGTAGAACTCCACCTTATTGCTAAGGGCCTACTTAAAAATAAGAAGAAAGAACTGGATTGCCATGTCCGCAAAATGTGAAAAGTAAGGTTACTTGGGCTAAAATTGACTAATGAAGATCAAAATGTCCTTTTCTATGCAGGCACTTTTAAACAAGTGGCATTAGAGGAATATGTTATTTTTTCTAAATTCTTGGCTCTGCAGTGTGAGGTCTTGTGTTCTGAATATTTAAACAGATCCCTATCTAACTGTTCCTAAGTAAAATAAGTTATCAGAATACTTGAGGATAGAACTACTACTCATTGTTCAGATGAGTTCTTTGTCTGGAAGAGTTAACTGCTTTTAGCCATAATTCAGTGGTGAATGCTAAATTCTATATGTTCATGACTAAGCTACACAGGCTATCCTGCCTGTGTATGTACCACATTACTGTAGTGGCATCTGAGTTTGGGCTTGGCATTTTTTGAAAGTTTGATATGGTAAGAGAACTACAAATGAATTCAGGAAAGTGTGCATTATCATTTGCAACACAGACTAGGTCCAATGAACTATCAGTGACTCCCTCTGTACATTCTAGCCAGAGCCTGATGCAGCTGTATTGAGATTTAAGTAGACACTGTCAAAGAATCTTCTTGAGTTCAGAAAAACTGCACCGGGGGGCGTGGGCAAGATGTCAGAGTGAGTGCAGCAGTTTTTTGTTGCTCTGTCTATAAGTTTTTATTTCTGACAGGATTTATTTGGAATTTTTTGAAGTACATTGGGAAAAACTACCTATAAATATTCTCTTTATTGCTGTGGATTACGTAAGGAAGAAAAGGTAACAATTTTCAGTGATTTTTCTCACAAAATTCCTGTTAGAATATTAGCAGCTGTATACAGATACTTGAAATATGAGTCATTCAAAGTCATCAGCTCAAGACAGCTCTATGAAAAAAGAACTGCAGACCATAATTACAGGTATACAGGATCTTTCTACTAAAATGGACAATTTAGAAAACATCATGGAAAATATGAAAAAAGAGAGTAAAAAGCAAATTCAAGATTTAAAGGAAATTATTTCAAAGCACTCAGATCAAATAACCAACATAGAAGAATCTCTAAATGACATAGATGGAAGACAGATAGAGAATGACAGTCAAATACATTTCCTATTGAAGCAAAACAACTTATTAATTGAAAAAGTAGAAGATTTGGAGTCAAGGTCAAGGAGGAACAACATTAGAATTTATGGAGTTCCTGAAAAGACAGAGGGAAATAATATGATTTGTTTCCTGAATAATTGCTTACCTAAAGTACTAAACCTTCCTGAGTCACTTTCTTACGGAATTAAAAGGGCTCATAGGTCTTTATCAAATCCTTCTGTATCAAAAAATACAACTTCAGCAAGATCCATTATAGTTAAGTTTTTGTCAACACAGGATAAAGATCTGGTCTTAAAAACTGCCTGGATGAAGAGCCCCATTCAAGAAAATAGAAGAGTTATTAGATTTGATAATGATTATACATCTTTGACAATAGCAAAGAGAAAAGCATGTATTCCCCTCATTAAAGACCTTAAGAAAGCTGAAATAAAAGCTCAAATACTCTTCCCTGCTAGATTAAAAGTCACACTTCCAGATGGTCAGAAAATCTTTAATAATATTGAAGAAGCAACAGAATTTGTCAAAAAACATAACTCACTGGACAAAAGTGAAGATATGGAACTTTCTACTCCAAGTCTAAAGAGGCAAGCTACTAATGGCAAAATAACAGCAAATGATAAGTCCACAAAAAAACTTAAAGGGAAGTAAAGCATAAGTTTCTAACTTCCAGCGGTTATTCTCCTTTGTGAATAGGGAAAATAGTGCAAAGTATGAGGTAAGATTTTAAACTAAATATTTACAACTATATATAACTAACTCCTTTTCCTCCTTTTATAGTAATTACTCTTATTATTACATAAGTAATTACTTTATGCCATTCCTCCTTCCTTTACTGTGAGGTTTTATCCCCTATACAGAATATAACATAAATAAAAACAAATGGTTTATAAGCACATAAGATCTTGTCATAATCTTACAAGGTCGTGAGTCAATGTTTATTTTAAATTAGTGGTGTGCTGAGTGCTGTTAGAATAGTATTAAGCTTCCATTTAGAAATAGTTTATGTGTCTTTGTTCTGTAACCTTAATGCATTAAATAGAGCTGCAGTAGCTTTAAATGCTGGAACGGGGACTGCGGACACCTACACAGTCTGTCAGGAAGCTTTATGGGTTTTAGATTGATTAAATGGAGAGCATTGTGTGTTTTCTTCTATTTTCTTTGTATTTAGTAAATTAATTATGAGAGATGTTTTGAGGAGAGAGAGCGCCTTCTAGAGAAGTGCGGTGTGTGATTTTAAGGGAAAAAATTAATAGCCGCATAGTACTGCCCTGTTTAACCTGTTTTTTTTTCAATTTTACATGCTTTTTTTGCAACCCACGAGCGCACGAAAGCTAGGAAAGCCAAAAATAACTGAAAACGTTATACTTAGCTCATGTATGCAGTTCACATTTGAATATAAAGCTTCAAGAGAACTAAATCACAAGCTATTCATTGCTCCATGGTTTTGAGACTGGCGCTCTTTGTAAGAACTTCTAGTGATGACGTAACTGTTCTCTGAGCTCCGGTCACACATAAGAAACAACTGTTTCATAAGAAACAACTGTGACAGATGATAAGGACGTAGCAAAGAAGTTTTTGCTGCTGAGACATTTAAAATGCTCTTCAAAGTAGTTCTTTGACTGTAAGTTTATAATTTCTTAACAAAATGAATGCTTATTAGTTGTTCTTGATCTAGATCTGAAGAAGGTTGATAAACCGAAAACGCTCATCTCTCTTTTTTGTGTTACAACGCTAACTTTCAAATGGTTAGGTTGTAGCTTTTATTTTGTTTTTTGTTTTAAATTGTTTTAGTAAAAGTTCTTTTAAATAAGAAACAAGGAGAAGCGTCTTAAGAATTTTAACAGCAGTAGCCAAGGAGAAAGCACCAGTTTTTGAAAACATATTTGCAGCATTTCTTGGGTTTTCTGTAAGCGTTTGCTCACTTCTCTTTCTACTATATACTGGAAATTGTTGTAGTTGCAGTTTAATTCAGTATTCTAGGCACAACTATCACTCATTGCTTCTTTGCATTGTTTTGAATTGTTTGTTCTCTAAACTTATTAATAGTGTGATGTACATGTTTTAGTTATAAGGTGAACACTGATTAATTATATGTAGATATAAAATAACTTACAAATGAAGAGTAAAATTGCACATGAAGAGAAAATTAACATTTCTCTATACACAACACAGATACTTTAGTTATAATGCAGCTCCACTAGATATTTAATGTAAGGTAAATGTAGCTGACTGAAGAGAAGGTTGGAAAAAATGTTACAACTGTATGGATTTATACTGTGTACACATGACACTTATTATAGCTAGGTTATAAATGTATCCTGTACCCATTATTGGTATAACTGCTATAGGTTTATTCCATGTACACATGTTGATTATAGCAAGGTTAGGAATGTGCCCTGTACCCATTGTTGGTATGACTGGTATGAGTTTATACCCTATACACATGATGATTATAGTTAGGTTAGGAATGATCCCTGTACCCATTATTACAATAACTGGTATTGATTTATATTGTGTACACACGACGATTATTATAACTAGGATATAAATGTCCCCTTTACCCATTATTGGTATAACTGCTATGGGTTTCTTCCATGTACATATGATGATTATAGCAAGGTTAGGAATGTGCCCTGTACCCATTTTTGGTAAAAGTGGTGTGGGTTTATATCCCGTACACATTATGATTATACCTAGGTTAGGAATGACCCCTGTACCCATTATTACAATAAGTGGTATGGGTTTATACTGTGTACACATGCTGATTATTATAAACAGGTTATAAATGTACCCTGTACTCGTTGTTGGTATAACTGATACAGGTTTATACCCCGTACATATGATGATTATAGCTAGGTTAGGAAAGTACCCTGTACCCGTTGTGACAATAACTGGTATGGGTTTGTAAGAAACATTGAAATAGTGCATTCCTTTATAAGTCACAAATAGTTTTTTTTAAAAAAAAGGGCAGGTGTACTATTGCCACATGTTAATAAGCTAAGGTAAATACAGCTATCTGACACATAAACATCTAAAGGTTTTAACTAAAAGAAACTGTAAAGAGAACATTACTGATATTCCTCCATAAGTTACTTATGGGGAACCATACTTGGAAGTCCCTTCACGCATGTGTTATATATTTTATCCACAAGAATCCTAGTTTAAACATATCTCTTTTCATGTGAGCGCTGATATATTAGGAATGTTATTTGGATAATAGGAAATTGCTTATTATTTTCATGGATAATTTGCACCCAGGCATCCCTAAAGTATAGAAGGATACGGTAAAGTAAGTTGATTGCATAGTTCACATAGTACTAAATAATTGATTTTAAGCAAGTACAGAATATAATAGTAAGTGTTGAATGAACAAAGCAAAAGCTGTTTAAGGAATAACACATATCTAATTACATTACAAGCAGCAAATACATGTACTATCTGATCATTATACTAAGAATGTTATCATATAATTAATAACTAACATAAGCAATGTTGATCTGTGCTTTTGCTAATTGCAGTGATATTGATAACAGTGAGGACTTGAATGAATACACTTCTGAAATATCAATGTTAGAAAGTTGTATAAATGACTTATTAATGGAACAAAAGGGGATGAATGAGACGGAGAAGGGTGTATAAATAAAGTACGTTTATCACATTAAATAAACAAAGCACACATAATAGTTTAATAGCATAAATTTCAAAATATTGGTCATATTTTGCTTAGATCATACACATATAGCCCATAAACAAAATGTATAGAAGGAACAGTTGAGAGGGGAATGGCTGATAGAAGAAGAAGAATGGAGAAGGTTTTCATGCCTTAAATATATAAATATATATTTAATACGCGGTGTCATTTCAAATCATATACTTAAACTGGATGTACACTCTTTATTCACAGATTATTCTATACTAGGAAAATAATATCTTTTTCATCTTAATGAAAGATTCTGATCCCTTATATTGTTTTTGAAGTTAAGCTTACATATGTTGGTTTATGAGAACATAATCATGTTACTTTAACATAGAGATGTTTGTCAGACATGAACATTTATTGCATGACTATTTTTATTTGCAATTCATAAAATACTTAATATTTCATCATATATCTTGAGATGTTTTTGCGCTTTAATAACTAAACATAATGCTACATAATATTGAATAAGTCTGTGTACCTAATTATAAGAGGGCAGAAGTAGCAATATCGAGGTTGATTGGTTGTAGGACTGTTAGTGGAGGTGGCTATGATGATGTTTTCATCAAGCCAGGAAATTAGGTTTCCATGTTTAGTTTTGTATATAGTTATAGCTGTTATTTTTTTTATTCATTTTTATCTACTTGCTCATAACTAAATTCAATATATATATATCTGTATCACTCTAAATGTTCTCTTATAAATGTATGTCTTTAAATGTCAATGGCCTTAATAACCCTATCAAAAGAGGGAGTATAGTTAGATATTTGAAATTGAATAAAGTAGATATAGGTTTCTTATAGGAAACGCATATTGTTGGCAGGGATACAGATAAATTATCTTTTAATGGATATATGGTCCTTGTAGAATCCCACTACCAAACCAAGAGAAGAGGCACGATGATACTATGGAGAAAAACATTACCAGTGTCTAAAGTCATTGATACTTACTCAGCAAGAATGGCATGTTATGCCCGGCAGTTCGGGAGATAAACAAAAAATATGTAACTCTTGTAAATTCTTAGTGGATACCTGGTTTTGGAGCAGTTACAGCAAAAAATCATCTAGAGTTAATAATTTCTAAATCCAAAGGAGAAATAATACAAGCAGGAGATTTCAATTGCCTTCTCACTGAAAAAGACACTACTAAGAATGATAAATTTAGAATTTCCCCTGCAGCCAAAAAGTTAAAGAATTTTATTAATGTATTATGTCTTAGGGATATATATGATTTAAAAGAAATACACTCATTAGAGTACACCCATTATTCATACAGGTATGGTACACAAACAATAATTGATAAAGTATTAGTTACTAACAATATATTTTCTAAGGTCCAAGAAGTGCTAATTAGTTCATGCCCATTATCAGATCATAATACCTTATTTTTTAAGGTTAATATCATACCTAAAGACTTAATAATGTGGCAAAGATTACCTGTCTACATTACTACACTTAATGGTTTTAAAGAGTGGCTTCTTGGTGAAATAAAATTCTTTTTAGACATCAATAATAATAATGAAACTTCAAAGGTTATACTTTGGGATTCACTAAAATCTTATTTATATGGTAAGATCAAAAATTGGTATCTAAACAAAAGAAAACAATGGGAAAATAAATTAATACAAATACAATTAAAAATAGATGGAATAAGGAAAAGTTTAAACACCAAAGACATAAAAACTAATTCTGAACTTAAAACATTAAATACTAGATATGCAGAAATTGTAAATCAAAAAGTGGCAGTAAATCTAGAAAAATTCAAAATTCAATCCTATTCAGTGAACCCCAAAAATGTACATAGGTTGGCAGTTAAAGCAAAACATTTAGCTAGACTTAGTCATATAAAAGAAATTACTGATAATACAGGAGTTAAAACAAGACATGTAACTGAACACAAAGAAATTCTGGAGGTCTTCAGATTGTATTATGAGAAGTTAAATAATACAAATAGTGACTCTGCAAACAATATGCTTAAGTGTAATTTTTTGAATGATAATATCAACAGAAGAGTAACAAAGGAACAAAACGCTAATTTGCTCAAACCAATAACATTAAAAGAAATTAAAGAATGCATTTGAAATCTTAAAAACAATAAGGCACCTGGATTAGATGGGATTATAGGAGAAATATATAAGTTGTTTCCAGAGGACACCTAAAGACTTTAGAGGCAGCTTTTGAAGAATTTAGGACAAATAAAAATATATTTCCTTCATGGAAGTATGCTATAATATCTTCCATTCTAAAGCAAGATAAAGACCCTAAATTAGTATCATCATATCGACCTATATCTGTGCTAAATGTAGATTATAATTTTTTTACCTCTATACTTACTAAAAGATTGAATCAATTCATCCCCAAAATAATAGCAGATGATCAAACAGGTTTTATTTTGAATAGGAAAGTTCAGGACAATGTCATCAGACTTTTAACCTTAATAGATGTTGCAAATAAAAAGAAAAAAGAACTATCAATTATTAGTTTAGATATAGAGAAGGCATTTGATTCTTTATCTTGGACATACCTATTTAAAGTCTTGGAAACATTCAATTTCTCCACAGATTTCATAGAACTAATAAATAGCTTATATAAAAACTCTTTGTCATATATTAAAATTGGGACTTTTTTATCTAATAAAATTCAAGTACTAAAAGGAACTAACTCTGTCACCTTTGTTATTTGCATTGTCAGTAGAACCATTTGCAAATTACATAAGAAATAATAACAACATAAATAGCTTTATTGTTAATTCAAATTATGCTTCTAAAATACAATTATTTGCTGACAATATAATATTAACCATATGAAATCTAGATTCCTCAATAACACATATCACAGCAGCTATAGGGCATTTTGAGAAATTTTCAGGTTTAAAATTTAACAGCAATAAATCTGAAACATTATTAGTAAATAAAAAAGTAAGTTCTGAATAGAGAAAACACAGTAATTTTAGTTGGGGAAATGACACTCTTAAGTATCTAGGTGTGTATATAAAACCTAATTGGAAAGAAATCATACAAATCAGTTATAGAAATTTGTTAGGTATAATCAAAGAATATATAAACAAATGGAATAAAATGTTCTTTACTTTTTAAGAAAAGCTAACATTAATAAAAATGTGTATTCTCCCAAAAATTTTATTCCTTATTCAAACCATAAATATTAGCCCTCCAAAAAAATGATAAAGCAGCTCAATTCACTTCTAATTAAGTTTTTACGGTTCCCACAAAAACCAAGAATAAAGTATGATTACACAACAGAGATTGGAAAAAAGGTAGAATTGCATTCCCAGACTTAGAACTATATGCTGAATCAGTCATAATTCATATCATAAGCAAGTGGTTAAGTAACAAATATACTTCAAGCTGGAAAAATTTACACATGAATATTCTACTATCTAATGCTGATGAAGCAATAAACAATGACATTTTTACTGAAAATAACAACATTTCTTTAGCGGTGAAGGACTCAGTATATAAAGAAAATAAACACGAGAAGCTACCACATTGTATTAGCTATATACTAAACAATTTTAGGAAAATTATAAACAGAAACTGCATAACAAGACATTTTTCAATATTAATGTTCCCAATAGCACTCATAAAGAATTATCTAGACTCTTTTAATATTAATAACATAATGGAAATGAAAGGCAATGGACTAAATTACTGGCACCAGTTCCTAAGTACAAATAATATTCATGACACTACAAGCCTTTTAGCAAGATATAACACAAATCAAGATAATTGGTTAAATTTTCAAATTTTCAAGGAACATCTAATAAAGGAATTTAAAACGAGCCAAGTGACTAATAATTTATTACAGCCTAAAATAATCTTTCTTTTATGTGAATTAAATTCATCACAATTTAACATGGATTTCTCTTTATCTAAGATTTGCAAGACATTGAGAGCTGACTTAAAACAACCTGAAGACTCTTTATGGAGTTATATAGAAAGCATGAACAGATTTAATTTTTCTGAAAATGATAAATTATTAACACTCAGGTCAATCAATCATACATCATCTCCATATTAGAAAATATTTACATGGAAATGTTTACACAGGAGTTTCTTTACTCCGCAGAAAATTGCTATAATATCAAATAAAACTAGTCACGATTGTTGGAGATGTGATGAGAGTCTCTGTGATGATTGGGTACACATGTTCCTTGAATGCAGAGTGATTGTCCCATTTTGGCAGAAATTTAGAGATTTTATGAAGGCATTGTGGACTGACAAGTGTATAATAACAGATACACTTTTATTGTTTAATGCTCCAATACCAGATTGCATACCAAATCCACAAGTGCATCTTCTCTGGTCTCTTTTGGTAATAGCAAGAAAAATTATCACTTCAAACTGGAAAACCAAAATAAATTTATCTTTTGCTGAATTTATATTATTGGCCAAAACAGTATGTAATAGAGAACTTTTAACTCTTGCCTTTAGAACTACAAGAATGATACACAGAAAGTTATCCTGGATGAAACTAAAAAAGTTATTAGATAAAATGTAATGATTTCAAACAGAATAGACTAATGTTATGAGCATTTTTTTTGTATATAGTTTTTAATATTTAGTGTTATGTTTATGTATAATTATTTGCACGGTATAAGAAGTTCATGATTTATGAAAATTAATAAAAATAAAGTTTAACAAAAAAAAGAAAAACTGCACCCATAGATTAGTTTAGTTATTTTACACAAGGTGGTTTTAACAGAAGTTTCAGCTGTACATGGTTAACCATCTAATTCCTGCGATTATGGTGATATTTCTTTCTGTGAAATCTTACATAATGTTTTATCAGGGAACTGTCTATGACCTAACAAATTAACTAATCTAGGACCTTGCCCACTTGCCCATCAGTATCATGTTCTTCTCTCTGCTGAGTCAGGAAGACTTGATATTGCAAGAACTCTTTGACTACACAAGAAATGTCCTTCTTTGCATTGGGACAAAAAACTATTTTTTTCACATTCGTTTTTAACCCAAGTGAATCTAGACATAGAATCACCACGTGCAGACAAGCTACTGACTAGACTGAGTTTATATTAGACTGGAAGTGTTGTTTCACACTTGAATCCAGAGAAATTCTGTGAGCTGTCAAAAGAAAGGGGCATGCCAATAAGCATTTTCAAGTTTAAAATTGCCATTTAGGATCCATAAAAGAGAAGAGGAATAGCAGGTTATACATTACCAATTTGATCATTTTGACTTTCATATGTTTCTTTAAACTGGATAGATCTAAAAAGTATTTCTAAGCCCTATCACCCTCTTTGGAAATAAAGAGAACATTGAGTAGCATCACACAGCTATGAAAGTAAATGGTATGCTATTTATGATTCTCTTCTTTAATATCTTGTGTAAAATGGATCTTGCCTTGGTCAGCAGTAGGCTTTAAAATAAATTATTCCCTGTAATTTGACTATAAATCTTTTTCAACTAGTGAAGGGCATTTTATTCATATATCTTGAATATATGACATCACTTCCCCTGAGAGGGTGTAGGAAACAAAAAACAAGGATCGTGGAATTGGAAGGTAGGAGACACTGACCCTGAAAAGAGAGGAAGGGGTACAATGGAGTAATATTGAATAACTACCCTTGTTAGTGGCTGAGCAGGTTGTGCTACCCAAGGAATCTCTTGGACCTCTGCCATATAGCCTAATCCCGTTAAACTTTTCCCTACATTAAGAGAAGCAATTTCTACCTCATTTTCTTATAGCAAGGTAATTGCTAATTTCTCTTATAGCATAAGAAATAATTGAAGAAGCATGCAAATAGGCATGCAAATTTTCCTCACTCTTACCTTGATCTTCCAATTTTATATGGGGAAGATGCTGTCGCCATAATCAGCACAGAATAAACAATCAGGGTTGTGATTTTATTTATAACATTTTCAGATCTGTAGTTGAACATCACACCAAGAAAAATTGTACCAGAAAATAAAACATCTGTTAAAGTGAGAATGTGTATTGTCAGCTTTAGCAGAAATAAAAAAAATGCTTTCTACAGCAGAATAAGTGCCCTGTCCCCCCACCCCACACACCCCAACATCTGTAAGTATGCTAACTTTGGTTAGGAGAAAGTCCCTTACCCCACAGTACAATGACCTTGCTATTTTGATTGCCAGGCTACTGACTAAAAATCTGAGAAGATTAAAAATAACTGACTGTCCCTATCTTAATTATCATGAGGTCAGTAGCTACACACAGTTATCTGGTGTGATGTCCCTACCTTAATTATCATGAGGTCAGTAGCTACACACAGTTATCTGATGTGATCATACCGAAGTATCTCTTATCTTCATACTGGTCTAAAGCAAGCTGGTAGAAGAGATCCTAGTTGTTAGAATCAAGCCTTCATCCCATTACAGAAGAAATATATTTCATACATAAAAAATGCAGCCTGATATACAACTCTATACATGTGCTGCTTTAAACCTATTAGAAATATTCACAATGTTCTTAAATTTAGAATCTGACTATTGTAACAGCCGCTGATATCAGGGGGATTGAGTTGTAATGTATATCAGCCTGACAACTGGGTAGAAACACCAGGGTATTGGACGGATTTTTTAAGCAAAAGCATCTTGATTTTGCATTCTAGAAACATTGTCAATCAGACTCAGAAACAGTCAATAACAATAACTATCTCTTTCAAGCCAGGTTCTGTGGGATAAAGTGATAAACCCCTGACTAAGCCATAGTCTTTGGCTTAAAGGAATTACTGTGACTCAGATGATCTGAGTTCGACTAGCAGCTTGGGTGATGGAAGAAATGGTGGGGAAGTGAAAAAGAACAACTTTGCCAGCTTGATAACTCTTGAAGGAGGGAGATAGTGGCCCCAGGTGGCTGTTTGCCTTCATGCAAGTGAAGGTTTGCAGTAACAGGTAACTACATCACCTAAGGACATGAGCTTGCATATATCAGTACCAGACCAAAAGCTGTATGCCATAACTACCCCAAACAAGAAAACTGAACCAGACACAGTCATTATGGAATGGGTTGCAAAACCAACCAGTTGTTGTGGAGGTAGGGATACTGATATATTATTCCGTTCATACTAGAAATACTCCTATAGCTTCCAGCCACAATAATGCAAAGTAACTATGGGCTGGGCACTGTTTGTTCCTAACTCCAGGATAAGTAAGACAGAAGGACATATGTCCCTGGTTTGGATGGAAAACCAGATTCACATGGCTAACAGGATGAGGATGATTACCTCTAACAGCAGGGCAGAGGAAAGTATACAATCAGGGTCAAAAGCAACTCTTATGACTGCCTAAATTATGTCCCCTCTGGATGACTCACCCCAAACAGTTTTGGCTATGTCCCTACTATAGGAGATAACTGATTAGAGTCTAATTGGGGGAGGCCTGATGTTTGGAAGGCATATCAGAAAAAAGCACCCAGAAAAAAGGACAAAACAATTAATCTTTTCCCACCTTTTGATGCTATTAAGTCAATCTTAGACAGATGAAGGAAGTGGAAAGAACCAATGCTTGCTTTCCATAGACCTAGTATAATATCACTCACAACCTTTATAACCCAGAAGAATAATAGATGGTCATTCAAATGAAATTGCATAAGAGCTTTTGTGTTAACTCACTCTCTGCAGAAATGTGTATAGCACACTATTCAGAATGTTCATATGTAATTAAAAAATCTATTATAACACAGTTCAATTATTTTAATCTATTAATTTATCAAAAAAATGTTTTATAATCAATGCTTTCACATATGCAACAACTATGGAATTGTACATACAAGAAATAGCTTTTGTGTTTGCCTGAGATGAAACAGCCCTGTTAAAAAGCAGGCTTTATTTTAAATATCTTCTTCTTTTGGCTGCTCCCATTAGGGGTTGCCACAGCAGATCAACTGTTTCCATTTCTTCCTGTCCTCTGCATCTTGCTTTGTCACACCAACCAAACCATCTGCATGTCCTCTCTCACCATATCCATAAACCTTATCTTAGGACTCCCTCTTTTCCTGTTACATGGCAGCTTCATCCTTAGCATATTTTTCCCAATATACTCTGCATCCCTCCTCAGCACATGTCCAAACCAACATAATCTTGCCTCTCTGGCTTTGTCTCCAAACCTCCCAACCTGGGCTGACCCTCTAATATACTTATTCCTAATCCTGTCCATCCTCGTCACACCCAGTGCAAATCTTAACATCTTCATCTCTGCCACATCAAGCTCTGACTCCTGCCTTTTTGTCAATGCCACTGTCTCCAACCCATATAACATAGCTGGTCTCACTACCCTCTTGTAGACCTTCCCTTTCACTCTTACTGGTACTCGTCTGTCACAAATCACTCCTGACACTCTTCTCCACCCACTCCATCCTGCATGTACTCTCTTCTTCACCTCTCTTCCACACTCAACATTACTCTGAACTGTTGATCCCAAGTACTTAAACTCATCCACCTTCCCCACCTCTACTCCCTGCATCCTCACCATTCCTCTATCATCCCTCTCATTCACACACATATATTCTGTCTTAACCCTGCTGACCTTCATTCCTCTTCTCTCTAGAGCATATCTCCACCTCTCCAGGGTCTCCTCCACCTGTTCCCTACTCTCACTACAGATCACAATGTCATCTGCAAACATCATAGTCCACGGGGACTCCTGCCTGATCTCGTCTGTCAACCTGTCCATCATCATTGCAAATAAGAAAGGGCTCAGAGTTGATCCTTGATGTAATCCCACCTCCACCTTAGACGCATCCGTCACTCCCACCGCAGACCTCACCGTTGTCACACTACCCCCGTACATATCCTGTACCACTCTTACATACTTCTCTGACACTCCCGACTTCCTCATACAGTACCACAACTCCTCTCTAGGCACCCTGTCATATGATTTCTCTAAATCCACAAAGGCTTCATTTTAAATATAATTTTAGTAAATTTCTGATATGCATAAATGTATATAGTATATTATTCAAAATGTTCATATGTAATTGAAAAATTGACTACTACAAGAGAGTTAAGTTATTTTAATTTATTTGCTCATCAGAAAACAATAGTATCATAATTAATGCTTTCACATATGCAACAGCTGGAGAATGGCATGTACAAGAAATAGCTTTTTTGTTATGTCTGAGATAAAGCAATCCTGTTAAAAAGCAGACTTTATTTTAAACATTATTTTAGTACATTTCTGATAAATTCTACAGAGGGAACATAAACATGCTTACAGGTTTCATTACACTCATTTTTCTCCTTCAGACACTGTTCGCTATTTTGATATCCTTAAAATCTGCTATAGAAAAATTAACAATGCTCAGACTCCCATTAAGCTGCAGAACTCATGCTCTCTTTATACATTAATGAGAAATGATTCCCATGTATTTCAGTTGTTCTACTTGTAACCTGTTCTACAATGTTAAAATTATGCAAGAGTATGCATCTAACCATTTAATATACAACCATTTTTCATTATAAATGTCCCTGAAACACTAAGCTTTTTGAAAACAGTGTTATAGCTCTGGTAATGATTCTGAAAATAAAAGGAAGATTGTATTACTTATGTTACAGTTCTAAAATTATGAATCATTATACAGTGTAAATCACAGCCTCTTCCTACAAGTATTGGACAACAAAGAAAAGAAAGAAAACTGATGTGCTCAAAAACATTTTAACTGTGTTAAGACACAGAGGCAAAGCCCATCTTGTGACAGTGACTGAGCCTTAAATCCCAGCAAAATATTATAAGGAAGCTTGAACTTAGATTTGCATTTTTTATATTTACCTCAACCGCAGAGCAGGTCCCACTGAACATCTAAAATATATTGTCAAGAGTGCTATCAAATTGCAGGAAAATATATTACATTCTTACAAATGTGATCTCGATCACATTATACTCATTACCACACTGGAAGAATTATTTTATTCTTAAAGACTGTACAGAAGTATTAAAAAAGCACATGCACTTTTTAAAGCCATAAGGGACAGCCTGCCTTTTCAAGAAGATTGTTAAGGCATCTGACATTCATAGTCCTAGTTGGCTGGATAATCCTTGAATATATTACAGAAGAAGCCAGTACCAGCCCCATTAACTGCATGTCATTACCACCCAAAACAAGAAAAATGAAACCTGGCTCAATCTTCATGGAGTGGGTTGTGTAATCAATGTGCGAACATAAGAATACTAATATATATTATTTTGTCCAATCCTTTTATACAACATATATTCCTTTGCTAAATTTAATAGCCTTCAATAATAGAATTCCCAGGTAAATCTAAGAATAACCCTCCAGTAAGTAATCTTGTGTAATATCTGATTTTCCAACAATACTTTCAGGTAGCAGAAGACAGCAGCTAAAAGATTTTTTTTGAAAAATTAAGATTCCTCTCCTAGTACTGATTATTAATAACATAGCCTGATGAGCCACCTTCTACTCAATGCACTCAAAATGTATCATTTATGGAAATGATTATCCCACTCATATAGCTAGTGGCTTCCAGTATATTTGTAATCTCTGGCAATCAGTAAAGTGGCAAGAGAAACAGGTTCTTACTAGTTCCAGAAATTTATGCACATATAGTTTTATTTATCAGGAGGTGCATTGAGCAAGGATAATCTTTAAACACAAACCTAGGCCACATGGAATGATACAAAAATTACAGGAGATTTTGCAATTTGAATATTTTTAAGTTGGCTACAGAAGGCTTCTTAAAAAGGGAGTGCTCATATCTTTAGTGGGATTTATTCTGAAATGCAGGAGGCTAGTGTGCTAGTGTGAGAAACTGTAGTCAATGCCATAAAGTCGATTACTAAGAGTATGTCAGAAGGGGAGGGGTCATGGGATTGTGCTCTGGGGGTACTGGTAGTAAATTGTTTAGTTAATCTGATGGCAAAAAGGGGAAGGTCTGAAAGTTTAACAGTTTATAGCTGAGGGAGGAAAAAAGTAGAATGCACCTTTATTTAACTGAAAGATATTTTGACCTTTGAAAGACATTACAGTGATGTTCTTTTTTGGGGACCAATGAGATGACTCTACAGATATTGCTAGCTATGGTTTGGAGGGTGGTCAGATTTTTCTTAAATGCACTGGCTATGACTGTAAATCCATATTTTAGTTATGCCATCAGAATCCCTTTACGACTGTTGCTCTGGTAACAGGAAGAAGAATTAGGAGATAATGTTTGGAACAGAAAACATAGGGAGATGGCTTTTGAGTGGAGACCTGAGGTTGATTTATGCTTTGGTTAAGCTAAATAAGTATTTGAAGTGGTGGTTATTTCTATGGGTAGATGTTTAATAAGCTGAATGGCTTATTTAGTGGGGATGGTGGATTGTTTTTGTTTGGCACTAAAGATCATACATTGAGTCTTCGTCCACTGAGTATAAGTTTATTTTTGACTGGGCGGTTAGACAGGAGGAAAATGATCTTCTTCAAGTTTTGTTTTGGGGGCAGAGGGGGAAGGCTTGACTCTGTAAATGGCCAAGTCATCTGCATATAGAATAACACTGAGCTGTTGGGTGTCAACGGGTAGATAATTAAAAATGGGGAGAAAAGTACAGAGGACAAGCTAGATCCTTGTTGTACTCCTTTGATTAGGGGTGAGGAGGGTGGGAAGGATAATCCAATTTGGACTTCAAAATCTCTCCTGCCCAAAAGTTTCTGAACTACAGAACAGAGAAATAGTAGACTCTAGATGAAATAAGGAAGTTTAATAGATGTCGGTGGCCCATCAATTCAAATCCTTTTGTCAGGGCAATGAAAGTAAAACCTGTTAAAAATTCCTTGTCCATGTTCAAAATAAAATCATTGGTGAGGGTGTATAGGACTGTCGTTGTACTAACGACAGCCAAGAAGCCATACTTACATGGGAAGGGATGCCCTATGTTTGTATATAGCCTATAACCAGGTTGAAGATAAGTTTGTCAAAGATTTTGCCTACAGGATAGGACTGAAATTAGCTTAACCTCATTAGGGTTTGCAGGTTTGGATCAATAAGATATTGACTGTTTCCATACTGGAGGCTGTTTAGCATTTTTTAATAATATGTTAGCTGTGGCAATGTGAGGTATTGTCAGCTATGCCAGGGGAAGTAGGGCAGTGGATGTGTAACATATGCCAGCACAGCTAGCTGGAATTTTGTAAAGAATTATATGTCATTCGTATATCAAACTGATTTGTACAGATGCTTGTATTGAAAATGTATTTCAACAGCTGCTTGTGTTAAAAATGTACCAACAGTGTGCCCTGCTGGACAGAAAAAGAAATATACATGCATTATTGTAACTGTTTAAATGTATATGTTTTAACAGAGGATACTGGAAGTGAAGATGTTAATCTCAATCCACCTAACTTTGAAATTTGAAAAATAATTTTAAATTAAATTACTTAGCTTAGGCCATAAAGATTGTATCTTACAGTTCTCAATGCAGCCAGAGACAAAAAGTCTGTACCAGGAAGCTTTCTGCATTGTCTTTGGGTGAACTAACTGCTACTCTGGAAGGATGGAGGTTTGAAATTGTTTTATGACTTCCAGGAGCTGCAGCAAATCTTAGCAAGGCTGTGTGTGTGTGTGTGTGTGTGTGTGTGTGTGTGTGTGTGTGTGTGTGTGTGTGTGTGTGTGTGTATTATTGACACATATGCGCTAAATCCTGACAGGTTCTAGTCAAGCAGGGTAGCATGGCTACCAGAAGTCAGATGACCAGATATATGTGATGTCATTCTGTAATCCATCATTAAAAATTATACTTTAATGCTAGGTGAGATTGAAGTCTCATTGCACTCTGTTATTGGAACCTGACAAGGAAGGACTCCACCTCATCTTGCTTTGCTCTAGTATGTAACCAGGGAATAGTAATTATTTAGATCAGTCAGGAAAATATAGTGAGATTAGTTAAGTACTGTTTTTCTGTATCTGTGTAAATCTATTAATCTGTGTTATTTTAATATTTCTTGTGATTGCAACTCTGGTGTTTATTGTAAATAGTTATTTAGTATTTTCATGCTCTTTTATTATTTTCATTGTGACTTTTCATTTAGAGAATATATATTAAACTTTGAGAGGACGTATATCTATTTGGTGACACTGTGGACACTCCTGAAAGTCTTACCACATTGGCCAAAGACTATCATTTGTATCAATATTAAGTTTACTCTGTATAATTGGGTATCCTTGCAAGAGCCTTAGAGTAGCTGGCTTTGGAGTGTCTGGTGGTGGTGCAACTATCTTATAGTCTGGGCAGCAGGGTAATAGCTAGTAAACCTGTGCCAGCCTTTTCCAGGTGTGTGTGTGTGTGTGTGTGTGTGTGTGTGTGTGTGTGTGTGTGTGTGTGTGTGTGTGTGTGTGTGTGTGAAAATCAAATCTCAAAGAGTATGTGTCAGCCATTTGGAGCAGGTGACACAAAGCACTGGTTTCACAGAGAGGGTGCTAGAGGACTTGGCTTGGACACTTGGCTGAGGACTCAACCCTACAGCTGTGCCAGTGGGGAGTATTATTGGGGATCTGGAGAGAGACAGAGGACCCAGCCCCAACTGACTGTGTTCCTTGTGTGCTCTTAAGGGAAATTGTGCTTGATGCATAAAGCTGCATCTGGAAATGCTGGGTATATCCATTTTTGTTCCAAGTGAATATCCCTCTTCAGTGTCAGTGGTGAGGATTCAGGCTCCTTGATTACTGGCCCAGAGAGGGGACATCACATTAGCTAAAAAACTCAATTTCCAATCCAGATCCTAATTTGACCTTTTCACTATAATGCTTATGAATAGTAATACATCGTTTTTTTTGACAGGTAGTATTTTGGATTTTTATTTAGTGTACTTGCTTAAAATTCTTTTATTCTTATACAACTGCAAAGATAGAACCTTCTGTGCCAAAAGACAAATACACACATACTCACATTCCTGACATAATTTTTCCATAACTTTTTCCAATCTTATTAACTTAATCTGCTTTAAAGTTGGTTGCTATTTTTATAGGTCCTTGCTTATTCTTTTTTTTAACTCTTATTGTACCGAAAATCTCTTCTCTGTTGTAAAACATTTATCTTCACTGTACTCATAGAAAGCAGAAACACAAAAAACATGGCTTTGCTTTCTTTTATCTCAGCCTAAAGATTTAAGCATGTCTTCTTAATTCGCTCCTTTTCAATAGCAGTTTTACACAGTTCAGAGTGTGGGGTGGGTGAGAGATAAGAATCTATCCCAGCAAACAATGGGTGTAAGGTAAAAAAAATCCTGGATGAGAGATTATTCCATTGCAAGATGCACCCTAAACACTATATATATATATATATATATATATATATATATATATATATATATATATATATACCTCGAGGAAATTAACAAACACTGCCAGTTTACCTAACTGCATATCTTTGGATGTGAAAGTGCAGTCCCTGGGAAAAACCCACATAGACACAGGGAGGACAAGTAGACTCTGCATGGTGGGCACTGGCATCCAGTTGCAATTTGTACCAGAAAAGCAAGCACTGTAAGGCAGCAGTGCTAATCATTCCTTATCTTTTTAACAGACCTCTCAACTATCCCTGTTTTGGAGGAATATTCCTGTTTTCAGGCCTGATTTACCCTTGCACAGCATATCCTTATTTTTGGAGTTATGTCCCTATTCTCAAGACTGATTTACCCCCTTCACACAATTTTCTGAATCCTCCTCATCACACATGATTTATGAAGCTGTTTAGTATGCAGAAAACCACAAAACATGACCAATGAACTACTGGCAACAATAATTTAAAGGAAGAGGACACACTTTTTACATCTCCCTTTGTCTGAAGCAAAACTAAATGACTCTGTGTTTTAGAATTTTATAATACAGTTTATTAAATTCTACAGATTTTACACTTGTTTTTGATAATGTTTATATTTTCCCATCATTTTTGTCATTCCCTGTTTTTAAATATGTGTTTCTGAGTAATATCACACATTCCTATTGGAAGCAGGAAAAGCTTTGTGCTATATGGCATTCAAATTTTATGCTAATTAGATGCCCAGATTTTTAGCAGGATGTACCTAGTTTTCAAGGGCCTTTGTTCCTGTTTTTAAAGTCTGCAAATTGAGAGGTATGCTAGAGTTAATTCTGAAAGGTGAGTAAACACAATACATTAGCATTTTTAAAAAATCATTTTTACTCAACCACTGCATCAAATAAGGCCTGCGGAAGTAACAAAAACAAGCACATTCTGTGCTGTTTGAATGGTTCTAAAGATTTAGCATCTGAAACCAGACAGAGAGATTTTGTTTGTACATGTGCTCCAGTAGAGACAGACAGCACATGAATGACTACACATGTTGCTAACAATTCTGGAGTAAGTGACAAAAGGGTCATGAATGTCTAGTTTTCTATTGTGCAACCTGGTACTCTAGCAATAGAGTTCCATAAAACTTCAGAAGATATCATATTGCATTATGTAACAAGATTATTCAAAGTCCACCTAAGAGACACTGCTGAGGGGTTTTCACTGACTTAAATGGCACTTTCTGGAAACAGGTTCATTTTATCTGTGTTTTTGACCTTTTAGTACATTGGGATTTACATATTTTCTTTAAAATAATTAACTTTTATTAGTTCACTAAAGTACAGTTATATTTTGTTTATTAAATTATCAAAATCTAGTGACTTTAACATGCCAGAAGCCCCACAATTGACAACTAGAAGTTGCCAGTTTATTTGACAACTACTAGTTAATGACCAGTCTTGAAAAATAAAACTATTCATTGGTATGCCTTCCTCTTTTTACTATAACTCCTTCCTGAAAGGTTAATGCCATCTAATCAAAAAGGTCCAGAACTGGGACTTGTTTTTCATCTAATCATGAAGCTGTTATCATCACACAGTGCTGTGCACTTACATGGAGGCAAAGGTATATTTAGTGGGTCATAGGCATACTTGGTGCATTCAAATGAGTATGTGTTTTCTTAACAATAATGTAAACCAAAGTGTATCTTTCTTTTTCTTGTTTTCTTACCTTTGAGACAACATCTGGAAAGCTGTGTACATTTTTTTAATGTTAAGTAGGTTGGGAGGCATCAATATGAATTTTGAAAAAAAAAGGAAATTTCCAGCTACAGTCCTTCGTCTACTTTGTTTATTTAAAAAGAGTGTGTGATACATTAACTAGTGGCCAGCTTTGCAAAGTACCATTTACAACCAATGAATGCAAAGTACCAGTTACATCTAATGAATAGAATTTGATTATTCATAAAAAATAAGAATATATAAAACAATAAGCAAAAGGAATGCAGACCTTGGCTACAGTTTAGTTCTTAAATGTTTTATGTGCTTACACAATCTTTTAAAACTGAAATTTTACTTTAAAATACATTTTTAACATTTGTTTTTTAAAATGCCTAACTTCTGAAAAATGCAAACTTAATGTATCACAGCTAGGTCATTAGCAACAGGACAGGTGCCCAAAGACTTGTACATGACTTGGGTTATAGCACCTTACAAAGAGGATCAAGGAAGGAATGGGTAAACTACAAGCCAGTAAGCCTAATTTCAAGCTTGAAAAAAAAATGGAGAAAGCTTTAAAAGAATAGGCTTCTATGGCTCCTGATTGGGGGGGCAAGTAAATAGTTTAACTTGAGCTAACATCATGACTAGGGAGCAACACAGGACAGCACAGAATCCAGTGGTCATGCTTTGCTCCAACTTCAACAAGGCAACTGATTGTTCCCATGAAAAAGGTAGATGTGCATGATGTGGAAGGAGGTAAATCCATTGGGAGAGGCAGACATGTGTCTAACTGGTACAACTCCAGGTTCTACTTAGGGAGTGGTACTACCTATAAGGAAAGTCACCAGCATAATACTGAAAGGGTAAATACTATGACCCATTATGAGATATTCCCATCTAATATGACCAGCAATCTTTATAACAGAATTAATCTTCAGATAATGCAAAGATAGTAGTATGATAACAAATGTGCTCTAGCAGGCTATTATCAAGTTAAAAAAGGTCAGAAAACAGCAGCATGGGTTTATCTATATTGTGTGTGAGGTTATTTTACTTGTTCATGACCCTTGGAAACAAAATACAAACAGAACTACCTTGCAGAGTTTTTAAAACAAACTGGATTTTAAACTTTGATTTGTGTTCACCAGGTTTATGACCATATCTATCTATTATTATTATTATGATTATTATTATTATTCAAAATGTAGTTTTATTTGGTATATTACTTTTGTACTTAAAGCACATTTGTTTAGATATTGTTTTTTAATAAAATATATGTTTCAATTTTTGTTTTACATTTTTATAATGTGTTTAAAACTAATCATTCAAATAGAGTTGAAGTCTGCAGTCCACATCTGGGGAAAACATTAGGCTGGTTTGGGAAGGTCAGATTTAAATAGTTAAGATGTCGCCAAATTAAAGGAATAGAACATAAAACTAATATGGTGTGGAAAAGAGAAGAGAAAAAAATTAAGGGGTATAATATGGGTCCACAGAATCCAGACTAAGGAGGGAGAGTGAAGGGGAAAGCAGAGACTCCATCTAAGTTTGAGATATGCAGAAACTTAAGAAAGGGTGGAAGTCCTGCAGAATGCCTCATTCATTACTATTGGGATGATGTACCTAAATATGGTCAAGAAGAAAACAAAGAGATAGAGGAAAAATAAAGCTCAAGGACCCAATGGACTTTTACTTAGAACACTTACAAATCTGATAAATGGGCTGGTTCAGTCTCTGTTGGAGAGGTTTAACAGCTCACTGGCCATGCAGTGCAGCAATATCTGAAGCTTGGAATCTGGCAACTGTAGTACCATTAAAATCCAAAAAGCCAAAGACTTCTTAACACTGGTAGTAGGAAAAGTAGCTAAGAAAATAGTGACTGAAGAGTGGTTGCTTTCTTGGGGCAACAGTCTTCAGGATGGCAGCCAGCACAAGTTTGTGGCTAGAAAGAGGTATCAGTTAAATCAGATCCTGTTTTGTAACTAGATTACAGGACAACTTGATAAAGGTATGTCAGTTTGTATGATCTATTTGGACTTTGAAAGGACTTTAATCCATCCCATACATGCAAGACAAGATTGGACTGTAACATGGCTGCAGGGTGGTACACAGAATGCTGTGGTAAAAGAAACATTGTCAGGTTTATTGCTCTTCACTGTGTTTGCATCAGGTATATATATCAAAGAATATAGAACAAAAAACAAACTTTTCACAGACAATACTAAAACTGCTGGCACAACATAAAAGTATGAAGAACACAGTCTGAAGTGAGATCTGGAAAAGCTGGCTCAGAAAGCAGAAAAATGACAACTAAGGTTCAGTGAAAATCAAGGCAAGGTGCTACATTTGAGGTTAGAAACGTTCTAGTCTATATTACATTCTGGGAGGTATGGAACTGATGTAAAAAAGCAGGAAAAAAGATATGGCACTGCTCATCAAACTTTTTTTTGTTTGTTGAATTATTAAAAGTGTTTAAATGTTTAAAGTCAAAACATTATGAGTAAAATACATAAAACCCGATTCATAAAAAAATAACATACATATGTGAAAAATAAAAGACATTAAGAGAAGCTTTTAAAATTCAAATCACAAAGCATTAAGGTAAACATGTCCAAACAAATGATACTTTATCTTTTAGGCTGGATCACCAGAAACAGAGAGACAGTAATGGTAATGCAGAGGATGCATTCTAAGAAAATGTTCAAGAAGTAAAGTATTACTCCCACTCTACCAGGTATTGCTGAGATCACACCTTGATTAATGTGTGCAGTTCTGGACACCCTTCAAAGATACTGACATCAGGCTATTGGAAGGAGTCCAAAGGAAAGACATGTGAAATGTCTAGGGAAACACTAAAACTACTGAACCACTTTTCATTAGAAACAAGAAGGAAAGGGGCATACTACTGGTGCAGAATTATGCCACAAAATTGTGAAAAGATAACTATGTACAGGAAGAATGGGTAGACTGGTACATAGCATACTGTGAGGCCTAACTAATCCTCAGCTCTTTGAAAGTACTTCTTCAAAGACCCACGGAATATACTGCTCAAACTGACAAAGAAGAAGGAATCCACACAGATATTTAAGAAAACATGGGTAAGCTAGGAGATGGAGGAAGGTACAGTTAGAAGGAAGGGGAAAAAACGTTTACCCCTTATTAATGAATAGGTCTAAGTAGGCTGTCTCTCCTGTCATTATATTAATGAACCAAAATGAAATCTACTCCACAAACGGCAATACATATGCCTCACTTCTGTAACACCTGACTTTGCATCTGACTACTACAGAACACCTGATAAAAAGCCCCCTAGCCAAAAGCATGTGCATCTTTCATGTGTAAACCCATATGTCACCTTAAAATTACACAAAGTGGGAGATATTTGGCACTTCTGAACCTATAATTTCTTAGCTGCAGCACAACACAAGATACTCATGCAGTCCACCAGACACTGAAATTGCTTCTTACACAGCACTGTTCCATCAAACTGCTTCTTACACAGCACTGTTCCATCTCCTTTGAACAGTTCAGCCTAGGACCTGAGGTACGCATATTTAGACTAAGATATTCAGTATTTTTTTTTCGTCAGTTACACAACCGGACTGCAGTTAAATATGCATCTCGTCATAAACATCAAATGAAGTGTGGCTAACATAGTCATTTTGTGCATCTATCTTCCCAAAACTGTTCTCTTAAATGTATACTAAATTCAGAGTCTCACTCATCCTGGCAATTCAGATGCTGGGGTACATTTGTCACATAATTAAAATCAACAGCATGTTTCCTCCATACAAACCCTAAAAGCTGTTTATCTGCTGCAGTTCTACAGTTCATAAGAAGGTATTAAATAATTTACGACGATCTTCAATTCAAGGGGGGGGGGGGGGGCGTTGCGTGGGCAAGCTCCTAATTGCCACACAGTAATTAAGAATATAATCTAATACTTGTCATTACTTAAATATTTTTGTTCCACAAAGTAAGGATAGTCCCTTGTCACAACTTTCTCTAAATATGTTGCAAGACCACCCCAAAATTTTCAGCAAGTAAACTGAGCTCCTCATCAGATATTCAAAACTGCCATTCTACTGCCTCGCTTCAGACTTTTCAGCACCAACATACGTGGAAAGTGAAAGTCCCGAGTGTGTAAAGGCAGATCAAAGACGGCACTCAAACGTTTTAAAAAAATTGAACAGACGGGATATTTAGAGGATCCTGTTAAAAGAATCGTAGGATTCGCGGCTTTCCACATACATTTATTTTAAGAGTGCGCCTAACAATTGGGAAGTACCCAACAGTTCTAGGACAGTTTTCGAAGATAAGGGGGAGAGGCCCTCCTAAGCAGCACCACCACCACCACAGCAGTACTGATGCATTGTATACAACAACATACCAATGCCAAACATACCGACACCAAAAATAAAGTTGCTTACTTACCATTTTTATCCCCCGGCAAAAGTACACAAACGCGTGACAAGTACCCAAATAGCACCGCTTTGCTGGATTGTTACTCGGCTGTCATAGAGACCGTGACGTCACGTATACGGAAATCCCTTAATCTTTTTGAACAGCCTTGTACTGACCTGAGCCTTAGGGTGAGGTTATTTTAGGGCTGGAACTCTGGCATTTCACAGTAAGCTGTTAGATGTCAATGGATCCTACTACTTTGATCCGTTCCGTTTGACCTGAATTACATAACTCCTCACCATTTAATTCATAAGGCAAGTAATGACAAATAAAAAATCAGGAATTAGGATCATAATTATTGCTTTGCAAAAACGGCGTTATTCATTGATAAACAAATATGCGCACAGCTGCGTCTGTGAGATGGCTCCAACACTCTCTACAAAGGAGTAGCTAGGTATTCTCAGTAGTTTAGGCAAATAAGTACTTTTATTTCGTTTAGAACATTAAGATTCGCGGACTCTAGGATATCTAGAACTGTTCCCTTAAAAGTAACTTGTATGTATTAAACTTTAACTGCGCTGAACCTCAGCTTTCACCTTTTATTCCACATTTGTTTGTTTTAGTCTGTGTTTAGAAATAAAAAAATAGTGTCAGTGGCTCAACGAATAGCACATTTGCTTTTGATGTTGGAAGATCAGATGTCTGATTGGATTGCTGACACTGCAGTACAGCATGATGATGGGGGGTGTTGAGAGATCCTATGACACCTATCGAAAAAAGTAGGGGAAGTTTCCTGGTGCTCTGGCCAAAAAATATAAATTAAATACCACCTTATGTCTTCCCTGAAAAGAGGCCACTAGCTTACTGGTCTAACCCTCTCAACAAAGGATAAATAAATAAATAAGCGGCAGACCTGACTAGGCTGAACGATGTTGTGAAAGTGATTATCACATAAAAAAGAGGTACTAAAAATATTTTATTTCATTCCTTACTAACGAAAGGAAGAGGAGAGTACTATCCTAAAGGTGAGGTAGCACAAAAAGGACAGACGTCATTATATAAAAGGTGAACTGGCTTCCATAAGAAAAGGTAAAACACAGGATCTAGATGGGCTGCATGTAAGGTTCCTTGTGTATTTGTCTAATGTTTTGGAAATCCCAGACAGAGGTTTTCAATACATCACAGGCCACTGCAGAAGTGCCTGCATATTGGAAGACTGCAAATGTGTAGTCTTGTACAAGGGGTTGGGAGTGAAAAGGAAAAATCCAGGGAAATATATATCTTTCACCTAACAACAAAGTCATGGAAAGACTGCTGACATAAATGCTTCATAGAGGACAGAAGTCTCCCTGACAACAGTCAACAGAGATTGATGGCTAGAAGAACCCATACATGATGCCATTTTAGGGGAGTATTGGAAGATGCAGTCTACCTAGATTTCACTAAAGGCTTTGACTCAGTCCTGCACAGGCAGCAGCTAGGAAAACTAGAAAAGTATTCTGGGGTATGGGATCAAGAATAACAAAAAGCATTGTTGCAAGGGGTTATGTTATCTGGGCAGTGTCGGGAATAAAGAAAAAGACTAGTAGAATGCCACAGGAGTTGGTCCTGGGTCACATACATTTCAATGTTTACTGCAGACATATTTGAGGCAATAAAATAAAGGATCAGTTTCTTTACTGATGATACATGGTTAGCTGAAGCAGTGGAAGAAAGGAGGAGTTGACTAAGCAAGGCCTTGGAAAAGCTGATCAAAATGGCAGTTGAAGTCTAGTGCATCCCAATGCAAATGGCTGGACCTGGACCTCAGTAAACCTGTTGTGAAGTATTAGATGCAAAGAGTGGAACATGTGGCAAGAGTGCAGAAAGAGCATCTGGAGTGCTAAATATTCCTGGAGTAGACCACAGGAGCATAGTGACCGAACAAAGGAGCAGCAAGCATAATACTGTGATGTATCTTCAAGGAGACAGACTCTGGCAGCAAAGACATAATACTGTCACTCTACTTGGGACTTTGTCAGGCCACACTTTAAGTGCTTTGTGAAGTTCTGGAAGTCAAACAAAGAGAAGAGCATCATGCTGCTAGAAGTAGTCCAGAGAATAGTTATGAGAAGGTCATTTGGGGATAAGGTAAAAAAAAAGGATATCGCCAAAGGCAAAACCATTTGGACTTCTTCTTACTGGATGATATCCTTATGGATGATGAATGAATGATCACTCAGAATCTGAGTGGTTGATCTCCACTGATCCCATACACAACTGAGATAACCTGTAAAGATCAAAACAGGTACTTTTGCAGGAGGCCAGCTCTCTTACACCTCCATAAAACCTGACTTATTTATGTTGACTCCACTGTCATACAACAGTGGGGAAAGGAGAGACCCCTTAAAAAGTGCACAGTGGTCTCAGAAAAGCAGATATCTCATAATGCCCTCTAATCTATAATACAGTATATGACAAAAAGACAGTTTGACCAAAGGACAGCTTGACTAGTTTGTGTTCAGGCACTTAGAACCTAATCAAGCAGCTGTTGATTGCATGCAAGGAAGCTGACCAGAGAAGACCTGTGGAGGGAGGGGGTTCATAACATGGGTGCATAATATCATGTCCAGGAGATGTGAAGGGGTACCTTGAACAAAAAGGATGGGGAGGCACAGACATAGGCAGCAAACAGTAGATACCACCTACTCCCTGAACTTCAGAAGATGTTTGTTTGTGGAGTGTGTTGTGAAACCAGGGAATTTGGTAACACAGTGGGACTCTATGGGGGGACATTTAGAAGGCCACAGGACAGGTGGAGAAGGGGTGAGGAGGGAGAAGTAAAATGCTGAATACATCTAAAGAGCATACCAGATTGACTTATCATCTCCTTCAACTGTCAAGCAAATGTAATGTAATATAATTTATTATACAAATTAAAACTCATTTAAGTTTTTTTCCGTAAAATAAAATGTATAGAAGCCTCAGAATTTGTGCTAAGATGACATTTTCAATGTAAATACTTTCATTTTTTCTCATGTAGTTCTGCTGTTTTATCCCAGGAATCCTTCTCTTAACTTAGTTGCCTCTTTTATTCTGCAGTAATGTGAAGGCATAGTTATTTGCAAAGAAGATCCAGTCACCCTTTCTACAGCAGAAAGTCCTGTTTACTGGCATACGTTATAACAGTTCAATAACTTCTTAGCTGTTTTTATTTTGGCAATTTAAAGCAGAAGTATAAGGCTCTCAGTTGCTGATCAGTTCTATCCTATTGAACTAGGGTTGATTCCCTTTTCCCCACGTGTATACTGTGAGATACTAAACAAGCCATGTAAACAGTAGGTGCTTCTGGGTTGTCCCTGAAAATAGGCACTGTGTTGTGAGTTTTCCCATTTAAAAAGAAATATAATTAAAAAGAAATACAATTGTCTTCTATTATAGAACACTGCTGTCACTCACTCACAACCGTGGGTAATTGCTTAGCATTCATAAAACTCTAAACCAATGGCTGCTTAAAGGTGAACCATTTTTAGCCTTAACTATCACTGGTATTCCAGCATAGCAAGTATCTTGCTAAGAGCTAGATTGACTACATTCTAGGATATTTAACATAATTAGTTGCAGCACTTAAAAGTTACTTGCTCATAAAGAGCCAGGATCCATCAAGTTATGCACGCAGTCAAGTCATTGCATCACAGATATAGTCCATGTAGGTATAAATTTAAATTTTTTTTATTTTACATTTGTTTACCAGGATACTCCGACTGGACACAGGTCTATTTTCAGTGGAGGCCCAGGGAGAAAAGCTCCAACAGATATAATACATGAGAAAAGAATTAACACCATAAGTAAAAGTTGAAAAACACAGAGGGTAACAATAATGAGAACAGCGACAATATTTTCAAAAAATTTTAAAACACATTCATATTATAAAAATGGGCATGACATTATATCAGAGATCTATAGCATGTGGTACTTAATTCTGACAACTGATGGAGTTTGTTGAGTTTATGATTAATGGGTCCTTGTTCCGTACATAAGATATATACAGCAGTTAAACTTTGAAGTGTGATCATATTTACTGTCTTGTCAGGTAAACTGGAATACCATGACAGTTTCCCTGTTATAATGTATTATGTTTTAACCTGGGGAGTGACACGAGCATAGCCTGTTGTTTGAGAAGTGGGTTTTCAGGAGTTTTTTTAAATTGAGTAGTGGAGTTATTTGTTCCAAATTGTAACAATTGAGCAGCCAAAGAGAGACTTACCAGCATTATTCTTATATTTGTTGACATTTAGGAGGTACTGATTAGTAGATCTTAAGGGTCTAGCAGTAGTAAAGGGTTGAATTAGGTCTTGGAGTGCAGGGATTTTGTCAGGAAGGTAGTATAACCTGTGTGCTACTGACAAATGAGTTAATATCAAAAGTTGAGGCAGTTCAAGCCAGTTTAGCTGCTTAAGGGATAGCCAGTGGTGTGACCTATATTTGGCTTCAGTTGCAAACTTGGCAATCTTGTTATAGCAAGATTCCATCTTGTTTAAATGGGTTTGGTGGAGATTAGTCTGGACTGGGGAGGCATAGAGGGGGATAGATATGAGATGAGTCCTTGCTATTGTGGCTTTGGTATGTTTAGTGATAAAGTGTTTATTCCTGTAAAGGAGCCTGAGCTTTTTGTTAACTTTCTTGATAATTTGAGCTATGTGGATGTCGAATCTAGGCTGTTGTCTATTTCTACACCAAGCAGTTTGGTGTGTGTGTGTGGTTGGACTGATTTGGATATTATCTTTAGAACCTATGCTAAAATTGTTGTCTGGGGGGACTACCTGGACTGAAAAGAATAAGTTTTGTTTTTTGGGGTTAAGAATAAGTTTTGCATTAGTAAACCATGTTTCAGCTAAAGTAAAGTTACTTTGGGTTAGAGTGTGCAGTTCTTTTATTGCGGGAGCAGCACATATAAGGGTGGTGTCACCAGCGTATTGTACTACTGAGGCAGTGAGTGTGGAGGAAGAGAGCTGGTTGGTGAAAAGACAGAAAAGCAATGGCCAAGGATGGAGCTTTGAGGGACACCTAAGGTTACTGGTAACAGATGGGAGAATTGTTTTTTCCATAGGACTGCTTGTTGATGGCCTGATAATTAGTTGTTAAACCAAGAGATAGAGTAGGGGCTAGTTTTCAGGGTGAACAGAGTTTTGAGAAGCATATTGTGGTTAACTATGTCAAAAGCTTTTGATAAGTCTAAGAATATGGAAGATACGAGTAGGCCCTTGTTTATGTAGTGGTTAACTGTATTGTTAAAAGACAGCAGTGCTGTGGTGGTGCTATGGGAGGGTCTAAAGCCATGCTGTGCTTTGGATAACAAGTTATTATGGAGGTACTGCATTAGTTGAGTATGAGCAACTCTTTCTAATATTTTAGATAAGAGTGATAGAATAGCGATTGGTCAGTAGTTAGTGAGTTCTAAGGAGTTACCTCCTTTGTGTAGTGGTAAATATGTGATGTTTTTCATAAGGTTCGTACCATACACTTGGACAGAGAGACCTATTTATGAGAATAACAGCAGGATAGGCTATAGCTTCAGCAGCTATTTGAAGCAAATTTGCTGGTAAGTTATCAGCAACCAGAGTGGTTGGTTTATGTTTATGAAGGAGTTTAGAAATAGTTTTGGTGGACACAGGGTGCAGGGAGAAATTGGAGGCATTGTTTTGTGTGTTGTGCTGGCTTTGGGTAGTAGTTGGTGTGGGGCTTCTAGCATTATTTAGGGCACTGGCAAGGGTTTGCACAGTTTCAGTAAAGTATTTATTGAATCATGAGGGAATGTTATCATGGTTGTTTTCTATCACAGGTGCTGGGGTTGTGGATTTTCCTGGTTGAAGTATGGTATTTATTGTGGCCCAGAATCTTTGAGGGTTGTGAACATATTTATCTTGCATGTTTTTGCAGTAGTTAGTTTTGTCGAGTTTAATTTGTTTTTTGGCTTTGTTGCAAAGTTCTAAGTAGTTTTGTCTCAGAGTAATGGTTTTGTTTTTGTGGAATTGTATCCAAGTCTTGTCTCTTTCTTTCAATGTAGATTTAGTATCTTTAGTTAGTCATGGGGCATAATTTGCTTTTATTCTAATAGTTCTGGAGGGTGTGTGATAGTTCAGGATTTGTAAGAAAGTTGAGTTAAAGTACTGCACAGCTTCATCAAGCGACAGTTGCTTCAAGGGAGTCCAATTACAAGATTTTAGTGCAGTGATGAATTTATCAGGTATAAAGGTCTTTATATTTCTTACAGTTCTGAGGATAGTGTGGCTGATGTATTGGAATTTGTTCCTAATTAGATAAGTTGGTTGATGGTCGCTTAGACTATCAGGTAGACAACTTGATTGGTATGCAAGGGAGGGACTTATGTACTTCCCTAGAGTATATGAAGAGAGGCATTAGAGAACTCTCGGACTGTGTGTCTCAGGCTGGTATGTGTATAGCATTGAGCGACATTATACCTTCACCAGGGATGATGCCAGAATCTGAACAAAAGATGACTGACTAATAATCGGCTTTGTTTCTGGTATCATTCTAAGGGGATACAATATTTGTCAGTGTGGAAGGATATGGGTAACAAATCATGTTGCTTTTCCAGGGATGGTCTGCACATATCCCCTTCTAGGCTTTCAAATATTGGCTAAAACATTGTCTTCCCCAGAAAGTCTTTTTTAGGCAATGTCAAATTGACAAAACTTTTAACATAGCAAAATCAACCCAGTGGAATCCAAAGGCATTACTGCTCAATGTTGAGTCTTTAAACAAGAAACTCCACTCCTTCAGAGCTTTCTTCTCCATGGAGAATGCAGACATTTGTGCTGTAACGGAGACCTGGTTTAAAGCAGCAGAAAGCACCCTTGTGCTACCAGGCTATAACTCATTCCACACCTTTCGACCCCAGAACATGGACCAAAGCTCCAAAAGCAGTGGCATTTCCACATTCATAAAGAATATGCACACCTCCAGACTAGTAGCCCAGCATAATGCATTGGAGATACTTCAGGTACAACTAACAGTGGGTAAGACAGCAATTCAGGTCATAGCCTGCTATAGGTCCCCAACCATGTCCCAAGACTCTCACTCCATGTTCCTAAGTACCCTGGAAACTATTAGGGTCCAACCCAACACTCTCATACTGGGTGACTTCAACTACCCCTCCATCAACTGGGAAAACTACTCATGCACCAATACACTTGCTCAACGCTTCCTGGAATTCATTAATTCCAATGTGCTGGACCAGCTCATTTTTACCCCCACTAGAGGAAGCAACATCCTTGACCTGGTTATTACTAACATGGGCAACCATTGCTCAACACCAACTGTCAATTCCTCCCTGGTTAGATCTGACCACAAACTAATTATCATGGAAATCCACATCTCATCCCCACTACCAGCAAAGGTAACCAACATGAAAAACTTATCCAAAGCTGACTTTGGGCTGCTGAAAACAGAGGTGGCTAACTTCATGGCATCCATGCAAATGGAAAATAGGTGCATGACCGCCAAATCATTCACTAATACACTGTATGAACACGCACATAAATGCATGGAACTGGTCATACCCAACAGAACCAAGATGCTCTCCTCCAAAAAAGGAAGCAAATCTGGTGGTCCCCTGCCATTAACAAACTCTACAACAGAAGGAAG